>NW_009648061.1:5728827-5735031 GCF_000708025.1 Charadrius vociferus
ATTCTGTGATTCTGTGATTCTGTGATTCTGTGATTCTGTGATGAGGTCCACTGCCATGCGCTTGCCCCGTCACACTCAGCAGGATGTAAAGCATGTTGCCAACACAAAACGCAAGTCCACGGATTTCTAATATTTGGCCCCACAGTATCTAAAAATATTACTGAACCTAATGCTAATGATAAGCTTCAGTTGGGATAAGGTAGAGTTGGTTGGCTCTGGCTGTCCAGATTTGTGATAGAAAGGCCAAGGGTGTTTCCTTTGGGTTAGTTTGGCATCTCCCCTACAGACCGCTTAATTCCAAGGCAGTAAATCCTCCAGTAGCTGTTGTAAGGGGAGGTGGGTTTTGTGCCCTATTGTTTGGACTTGATTACTGGTGTCAAAAGTGGGGGGCAGGAAGCAGAGAGGGGAGGAGTGATAATCATCCTAGTTATCATCTGGCCCTGAGGAGAATGGATCAATATCTGATTCCACATATTCCCAACCCTATCGTCACCACACAAGGTACAATAGATTTTAACTGGATCAATCATAGTGGCTTCCAGCTACCTTCTCTTGTGCCCTTCTGCATTTGTAATTACCTGGGGCTAAAATTTTTATTAAAGTGATTTAGTTTGCATTTCTAACTGTCCAAACTTTAATTCCCAAATATTCCTGCCATTTTCCTTATCATTTTCCTTTTTCCATTGTACAATTTCCCCCTTCATCAGCCTTATCTGATGCTGCTCTAAGAAAACTGCCTAATAGCCAGCACATAGCATCTTTTCCCTTTTCCCTTCTTCTTTCTGCTACACAAGTAAGATTACTACTTCAAGTCTGAAGTCCTATCTTTCAGGCATTTGCATTAGATAAAAGACTTTAGCCATTTTTTTAAAGGATGTCTTTTGCATTGGTGGAAAAGAGCAACCCCTTCAGGTAGCTGTGAAATTCATACAATAACAGTCAATGTGCTCCTCACAGAAGTATGTTGGAAGTCCCTTGTTCATCATGGAATCCATGTTCTTAATTGCTGTTTTCACCTTTTTAATTGCTACCTTCCCTAACTATATTGGGGAGACAGGGAGATTATACCAGCACATTTTCAATTGTTTTGCAATTTGGACTAGTAAACAAGTACACTGGCATGGGACACTAGCGCTTACCTAAACATGCATGTAGAAATGGCCCAGTAATGCAGCTACTCACCACCTCATCAGACTGGAAGTTCACCAGTGGATCACACATATCCACCTACTTTCTTTCACAGGCCTCTCTTGTAGCTGCTGCCCAAACCTTCGGTATCTCTGGTACCTAGGTCTTCACCTACTCACTAGCTAATCCAGCTTATTTTGCTAGGGGACCACACACAAATGGTTATAAATACAGTTTATAGAACAGACAGCACTCACCAGGCACAGCAGGGTAATTGCATAGACCAGCAGCCTGCTGACCTGCCATGGACCCCTTTCATTTCCCACCCCCTCTCTGCTTTCCCATGTTTGCTGTCCCTGCTGGGTGCTCTCCAGACTCCCTCGCAAAGAGGCAGCCCAGTGCCCTCCTTGGAAGGGGCATGGGGTTCTTCAAGTCCTGTCACACAAGGGGGCCAGGGTCCATTTTCCCTGCAAGTGCCTCCTATCCTTGCACAGCCAGTCCCACCTCCTTTCCTGCTGCTCATGAGGGTGCTGTCCTTATCTCCTGGCCGCAGTGTCCCAGTCACTACCAACCTTCGGAACCCACTGGCATCACCACCTTCCTCTTAAATTCTCATGAGCCCCTGCCTGCCTAGGGCTCCTTGCTCCACGCTCCTTGCATGACAGCACCTGTCATGGAAGGGACCTCCATACAACTGTTCGCCATATTTTCCTTCCTCAAGTGGCATCTAACTGTATTTTCGGGCTTCCTTTTGATATGAGTGCGTATGCTGTGGATTTTGTAAAACTATTCTAGTGTCTGATTGTGCTGTATGCATCAGGTCTCATCATTAACTTGAAAATGAGGCCCATTATAACATGTCCAGAAGGCCAGTTAAGGCTGACTATTAGAGGAAAGTGTTTTCTTTACTGTTAATTTTAAATACCAGCTGTTTGCCAAGCTTTATGCTGAGTGCTGGCACGAACGGGAGGCGTATCATTACAGTACCAGAGAATAAAACAGGGGTCTTAATTTTCGCTGTTGTGTTTTATGTACAAAAGAAGCCATTTGCTGCTGAGCTCAGCTTCATGGATATTACTGTCCAGGTACCTGTACTCACCATTAAGCTGAAGTCTGCTGCCCTTGTGTATTCTTGCTGGGCACAGCAACCTCAACTTCATTAGAAAAAGCCTCACAGAAGATCTGCCGAGGCCATTGGAAAATGAGGGATTTTTTTTTAATGTTTCTCTTGTTGTCCTTGTACCTGAGCAGTATCTTTCCAAGAAAGCAGTCCATACCACACGCGTGTTTCCTACTGAAGGAGATCCAGTCCTTCAGCTCTACTGTTCCACTGGCTCCCTACAGCCTGTGAAAACCACAGCATTTAGAGACAGTTTTCTCTTTGGTTTCTCAGTACTGCTCAGGTTGTGTCAGGCTGAGGGCCGGTGGCTCCCTAAGACATGGGGAGCCCCGAGTTGAGTGTGAGGACACTCCCTGGCAGGGCACCCAGGCCAGCACCCACACCACAGCACATGTCCGTTGCCTGCCTCCCATGGACACGTTGGAACCACTGAACAAAAATTCTGTTCACCAAGAGTAAATTGCAGGGGAAAGAAAGCCTAAAAAGATTGAAACTAACTACTGACTTTCATTCACACTTAAATATACATGCCATATAGTGTCATCACAGGGTGCCTCTCCATCATACCTTCTTTTTCTCTGATTTCTTTGTCCTCAATACCCCGCTGCCAAACACTTTGCACATCCAAATCAAAAGGCCCTCTTCTTGGCTCGTAACTGTTACCGTGACGGTATTCAGCCTTAAAATCTCTGTGAATCTCATAATCTGGTAGAGAGGAAACAGACCTCTTGCAGGCAAAGCTTTTCTTGAGGGAGTGGAGAAGAGCATCTGCACAAGTACTGACTGGATGGTGGGCAGGAGAAACAGGTACTTATTATGACCCTTCCATTTCCAAAGAACAACTCTTGACCCCCACAGGCGTGAAGTATGGCCACAGCTTTTGTTGCAACTCCTTCTCCTATTCTGGACTAAATCCTGAGCCCTTCATCCCTAACGAAACAGTGCCAATCACTGCTGTACCAAATGCCCCACTGGTGCCCTTAGTGTCAACTCTACCACTGACTCAAGCTTGTGCAGGACAAAGCCAATCCTCACACCAGAATTCCAGGTTCAAGACCTACACCACTACTGCTTCTCTCTAGTCTGCTGCTAAACTGCCCAGGTATTACCAGCTTCACCATCCTTTTCCTCCTTGCGGCTCCATAGCAAAATGAAGGCTCGGAAGAGGGTGACCCTGTCGCTGCCTCTCCTTCTGTTCTCTTTTGGTGAGTTTCTGTAGAGCTCAGACCCGAGAGTGGTTCTTTAGGAGGTAACCAGGGCTCTGATCTGCCCTGGACCACTTCCCCTGCTGTGACCAGAGGAGTCCAGCTAAGAGCAGGAAATCCCCGACAGAGGTGTGCCAGTCGCCCTTGCTTCAGAGGAACGGGTGTGGGGGCGAGGAAGGGTGACTTGCCTGTCCCAGGAGGGCTAAGCCAGTTCTCTTAAGCCAAGGGAGAGGCAGTGGCTAACCTCACCTGCCTCAGGGGGTTGAGAAGCTTCTGCAGGACAAGGAGCATGTTCCAAGGGAGGTAATGCCCATCTATTGTGGAGCCCATGCACCATCATGACCTCTTTCAAAGACTAAAAGAGGAGAGACAACTATGGCACCTGGCAGGGACATGGAAAGGGGAGTGGGCAGCCCGAGGCATAACCTAGCCTTATACCAAGTTCCAAATGTAAGGAGAGCTATGGTGTACGTCTGACAGGTGTTTACTACATGGGACAGCTTGGTGAAGAAAGCCTCCGGAGGACTGCAGCAGTAGGCCAGGCCTATGTCTCCTCCTACATTCAGCCGCTGCAACAGCAAGCGACATTTTGGTTTCCTGAAATCAGGGCTCGTTCTGCCACCATAACTCCAGGGCATAAAGTGCCACACACTAGAAGCCTGTGGCTAGGGCTAGGTGTGGCCAGTGCACTTGCCCTGATAAAAGACATGGGGCTTTAGGACCGCTGCATCCTTACAATATGGTCACGTACACCCCTTGGGGACTGCTGACCATCATGTACACACCTTGGTTCGGTGACTATGGGCACATATACACCCTAATCGAGGGATAAGGAAGTTATGGCCTTCAGCCAGTAAGAGCTGACAGAACCATACATGACCACAGATCAGATTTGACTAGGGTATAAATGGAGCCCCACCACAGGGCAAATTGGGTTAGTCCTCCTCAGAGCAGCAGGTCTGCAGTTGCGGAGTCTCCCCTTGGGTCAAGACACTGTCCAAGGAAACTCCTCGAGGTTGAGAGCCCTTATCTTATAGGTGAGTGATTGCACACATTTTGGATCCTCATTTCTAAAGTTTAAGAATTCCTGAGTCGGTTGTGCAGTATTAATTCCCCATACATCCTGAACCCGTGGTTTACTATTATTGAAGTGTTGAACAATTTTGATAAACCTCATTTTTAGTTGGTTCTCTGCTAAACAATTTTGGTTAGAATAAGGTTTATTTTTAATTTATCACCTGTGTAACTTGATTTTGTAAGCTTCCACAACACTAGGTACAATAGCCACCCTGGCAGGTGATTCAGGTGAAGGTCAACTGGACTGAACACCAGTGTCTCCACAGTCTTTGGCATTGCATGCATCTGACAGAACAATGATTAAGTAGAAATCAGCTTGACTGTCCAGACTCCAAGTGCATACAAGCGGCCATATCCCGTTGTGTGCACTACTACTGACCTGCTCGTTAAAGACTAGAAATACTGGGCTTTCTGAGGATTCTGTTGTTGCTGGCAGTGAATAGTGACAGGGAGGCAATTCTGTTTCAGTGACTTTCTAGAGAAGGCAGACCACCACTGGGTCTTCTGACTATGGAAGCAGGTGCCTCAAAGCAGGTGAGAAGAATCTGCCAATGTATTTGCTGAAGCTTCTGGTAGCTGCTCCTTCCTTTACTGTTCTTATGGCCCAATGAGGTAGAGCAGGATAAGGACATCTTGACCACAACAGGTTAAAAGACCTCACAGGACAGCTGGAAGCAAGCTGTTGAATGAGTCCGTCACTGCAGCACTACTCTGTCAGTGGTCACATGCTAGAAAGCAAAAGGCCACTCATTTCTTTACATTTCAGAAGGAGCTCTCCAGATCAGTGAATTACATCAGGGTGCAACTGCTGAGCCACCGTGGACCCTGAGCTACAACACCTGCCTGTATCAACTCAGGGTCCACTGTGATGAGTTAGGAACTAAGTGCTGAGCAAATCCCTGGCCCTGGAAGAACAACTACATAAGCTCCAGGAAGAGCTTTATCACCTGCAGTAGAGCACAATGTATGTCATCAGGTGTGCTTTCCAGCTGATGACAATGATTAGGCAGATTTGGGCCTGCATCGGTTTCAGCAAAGCACTGGCTTTGCATGTGATAACTTGAGCCCTTTGATTTTGATCGGTGTTAAGAGGTCTGCTGCCCCAGCCTTCAACGTGCCAACCACTTCAAAAAATAATTTGTGGGCATATAATTCAGCAAGCAGCTTCATGGCAATGGAACTTCCCAGGGTGGTGTCAAGAAAGGACCTATAATCAAACCACACTTATAAGCGTAGCAGGAACCTGCCTGCTAGTAGTCCAGCTGCCTAGGATGACAAGAAACTAGAAAGAATACATAAAAGAGGTTGCATGCACCTCAGGAATGGCCCTATTTTGCAACCTCTTGAGATCACCCAGAGAAGAGGGCCACTTTCCTGACAGCCAGCGTGGCCGGCCCCAAGCATGGCTGGGACCCCGAGGGGGTCCCAGTTCCCCCCATAGCCTCTGCGACCGACTGGTGGGAAACGCATCGCTTGTCCAGCCTAGCGCAGGGAGAGGGGGAGGTATCGCACCACAGGTGGTGGACGGCGAGGGAAGGGAGGAGGACTCAGCCCCCCACCCGCAGGGCAAGCCGGGGCAGAAGAAGATGGCCGCGGATCGCCTGGCTGGGGGGGGGAGCGGGGCGGGCCTTGGGCGTTGTTGCCGTGGGGACGGACGGCGCTTGTCGGCAGCCG
>NW_009648061.1:5735088-5755918 GCF_000708025.1 Charadrius vociferus
CTCCCGCGGCAGGGCAGGGGGCGTTAGCCGGGCTGTCCCGCTCGGCCTCCGGCCTGAGGCCTGCCTTCGTCTCCCCTCAGAAGGGGACTCGGGGCGTGCTCCCAGGCGGGCCGCTCTGCCGACCCGCCTTGGGCCGCCTGGAGGGCGGGCGAGCGACGGGGACTGCCGCCCTTGGCTTCTCTACCCCGCGGTGGTTTTTGCTTTTGGAGTTGCGGTTCGGCGTAGCAAACGCTTGTCTTTGCCCAGGAGCTGCTTGATGGGGTGTCTGCCTTCAGGTGGCTTCCTTACAGTCACGAAACGGCATTTGCTGCGCTTGGAGGGGCTTCAGTAAGTGTCCTGTGCACCTTCCATGGCGTGATTCCTTAGGCTGGCTTTGTTCTCTGCCCTTTCATTTTCCCATTAACGAGGATTTATTTATATTTTCTGTTTGCTCACTAGAAATTGAGAAGGAATGTATCAGGAGGTAGGGTCTTTTTTTCTCTTTTTAATTTCTGTTTGGGGAGGTGGGCGGTTCAGAGACTGGGTTTGGTTGTTTTACAAATAAAGACCCGCAAACAGACAGGTACTGTCTTTGCTTCTGTTAATGGGTGAGGAGGAAAGGAAACCAAAGGCTTAAGCTTTTCCTGCTGTCTTCCATGCCTCTTTCTGCTCTTGATGCCCTTGGAAATAGTTTTCTGCATGAAGATGCACGATACCCTGTATTAGAACACTTTCTGTGAAAACTTGAATGGTGTTTCAAAACTGAAAGCAAGGTGTTCCCATGTTGCGCGTGATTCTCTAGAATGCGTGTATTGTATCCCTCAGAAGAAGCAGGCCTGGTCTTCGGTCTCCAAGCTGAAATGCAGCCTGTTGCTCAAGTTTCAGGTGGGCTTGATTTGGTAGTTGCCTGAAAAAGGGATACTAGCAGTTAACTTTTACCATAAATATTTCCTGTTATCACAGGATGGTAGTACCACATGCCACTGGAACGACTAGAGAAGTCAGTAACCTCGAAGAGCACACTTCCTCCGACATCCCAGATTCCAGGCCTCAGTGACCTTGCAAAAGCTCCCTTTGAAGCTGTGCCGGGGTGCCGCAGGAAGTGGATCAAAGAGACCGATTCAGCTTACGTCAGGCTGGCAAAGCAAGGAGGCCGACATGGTGAGCATCTCTCTTGCTTGTTTGTTTTTCCTTTGATTTCTTTGGCTTTGCTTGAGTGTGGTGGTAGAAGGTGCCTGTAGATACTACAGAAGAATCCTCTGGAGTTTTGAAATTAACCTATAGAAAAAATGAGTGCCTGAAAATCTGATGTAAGAGGTCACCTTGTCAAGACATACTTGCAGTCTATTGTATATAGGTACCTTTTAGCAAAATGTGTAGTTTTGCACTGTATCTGATCTAAGTAGAGGATGATGATTTAGCTGTATTTGAGTGAGATCTTTACAATTTAAGCTTGTGCTGTTTAAGTAACGGTCTGGTGAAAATGATGTCACAAGAAAGCATCATCAGAAAACTTGCTAGAGGTTTATAAAGTGTATTTTGTGATGGCATTCAGTTTGTTACATTGCTGTATGTATTCTGTTCTTGTACCAAGGTGATCCATGGTTTTGTCATTTCCTTTATTGAAGAAGGAAGCTTGAGGAACTTGAGCAGATGCGTTGCATGCACACTTAGAGCAGGTTGACAAGTGCAGAAATACGAATTAACAGACCAGTATAAACATGTCAAAGCATTTAGAGCAAGATAAACAATGTACAAGTGGAACGCAATGGTGCAAGGTTCTGACTGTTTTATCAAGGGAGACAAATGCTCCTTACTGAATAAAGCAAGCATTTCTTCCTGATAAAACAGCAACCTGAAAACAAAGGCAATGCTTTTGCAACCAGATAAGAAGTCAGAAAAGTAGTGGCTTTTGTCTTTTTCTCTCAAGACCTACTGAAGCACTACACTCCTGTGACAACGAAGTCTTCTCCAGCAGCATATGCTGCACCTGACTGGTACTCACACTGCTCCAATCCCCCAGCGACCAATGAGCCACGGTAAGTCTGCTGAGACCCCTCATAACTTCTTGGGTTCTCTCTTCACATGTTAGTGTTTTGGAATACTTTTGTACTAAAGTGCAAGGTACGTATCCCTTGTACAAACAAGTGTTAAATCTCTGCCTGCAGGAGCTACGTTTCCTCTCTACCAGATTATATGGTTCACAGAGAGTTTAAGGCTGATGACCATCATGGTAGTAGTTATGAGACAAGAAGAGGGCCTTTTGATTTTGATATGAAAAGTGTTTGGCAGCGGGATGCTGAGGACAAAGAAAACGCAGAGAAAAAGAAGGTATGATGGAGAGGCACTCTGTGATGATGCTTTGTTTGTAGAGCTTGTGAAGATACTTCTAGACGCTTCTAAGAACTTGTGGGTTCTTACAGAAAGGGAAGCTGTAGGCCACACCACTTTCTCTATTCCAGAAGCAATTTTTATATTAGAGAATGCGAAGAAAACTGTGTTTCTCTTAAGTGCCGCAGCTATAGCATGTGAACCATAAAAGCAGTTACCAGTCACAGTATATGGTGTGTATACTTAAGTGTGAATGAAAGCCAGCAGATAGTTTCCATGTTCTTGTGCTTTATTTCCCCTGCAATTACACTTAGCAAACAGAATTCCTGTTTAGTGATCTTGGGAGAGGAAGGAACAGAAGACTGTTCCAAAAAAGGGTTTCATTTTAGTTTGAAATGCAACAGTCCCCAAAGATACTGCACTACCTGTCTTTGAATGGAAGATGTATTCCAGATAAAATAAGTATAGCACAAGCTATGCCCAGAACAAACCTTTCTGTGATGATCTTGGCATTTTGTCCTGGAAACGTCCCTGTCTCATCCTCCCCTCCCCTGCCCATTTTAGATGCTGAAGCCTTATTTTTCTTAATGTCCTCCATAATCTTGGTTGCCTCATTGCCTGTGGAATATCCATGGCAAGGCACTTGATGTACTTGAACATGAGTACCTCCCTTCTTGAATGGAGGGGCAGATGTTGGACATGTTAGGGGAAAAAAAAGTCCTTAGCTGACATGAGTAACTAGCACAAATTCAGAATGATGGCTTGTGTAAATGGGAACACCTCATTTCTGAATAGGCTTGGGAATGTTTACTTAATTGGCGGAAACAGACAAACAAGCAACATATAGTTAAACTATAATTTGCCTGATGCTTGTAGGTGAAGCTTTTTTCAATCAAAAATTTAAAGCACTGAAAATAGAAACTTAGCCTGCCACAGACTCTCTTAAAGGATCCAGCTAGGAGGGAGAGGAAGTGCTGTCCCTTGCTCCCTTATTTAAGAACCAATTATCTTCTGTGCTCGAAGAGTCAAATTTAACTTTGATAACAGTAAGTGTAATTCAAGTCGATGTGGTGACTGGTAAAGTGAGACTGAGGTCCATTTCTGTTTGGGTGGAGTTTGATGAAGACCCAATTTCATTCAGTCATGTGAATGAAAGTTCCCATGTGTTTTATTTATCACCAAATACAAAGTGAATATATGTTATATATTGAGCTCAGATTCCAAATCTGCTGAGACACTGATACATAATTTACACTGCTCTTCTGGAAGCTGAAGTTGAGTTTCGTCTAAGATACTAAATCTACCAAACATTTTTCTTTAAGATTAGGTGCCTGAGGAGGCACACCTTAGGTCTATGGCTTTAGCTCTACCTCCATACCACCATCTCTGAAGTGGCTGTCGTTCACAGTACCTTTCTTGTACCCTGAAAAGTGTCTCATATCTTGAAACATCACATGGTGCTTCTTTCACAGCTATTTCTTGTATCTCCTCTTATAGGAGGTTTCTGTCCCGTACTTTAAGAGTACCTTAGTGAAGAGTCTTCAAGTGAGACAACGTAACTAGCCCTACCGAACAGTCTTGATTTTAGTTTTTTCACCGTATATTTTGTATGTTGAAATGTAAGAGTTGTATTCCAAAATGCCACAGGCAAATTTCTAAGGAATATTCAATTTGACGATGTGATGATACTGCAGCAGTAAACTACTTCAAGTATTGGACTGAACATATTGAAAATATTTTTCAGTCCAGTCTGACTAAGCAGTTCAGAACAGAGATGGGTGATGCAATCATGGAGATAAATCTCAAAGGACTCCCTTAGGGACAAGTGCAAAAACATTTTAACCTCTAAGGGTACCTTCTACTCAGTTTGGAAAACATCGTTCCCAAGTGGGCCCTTGCTCTGGAGCTTTAAGCCTTTATGCCACTTTGTTCTAAGTATTAAAATCTCCACCGCTCCTCAGACTATGGTTATCACTGCGTAGAGGAGGATTGAAGGTCAGGGGGACCATGACCTGGTTCTCCATGCCTCGGGTTGGATTCTGTAGTTCCTCCCTAAAGCCTTAATCACAGGGACAATTCTCATTCTGGGAATTTGGCAAAGCAGCAAAGACATGTTAGTGCATGAAAGATTTAGCCTTTGTGCTCATGGCGAAGTGATAGACTACTAGCCCAGGTGGAAGCATCCTTTTGCCTATGCATCATGTGGACGAGCTGGGTTGGATTGAAAATGCTGTCACCTTAAGAAAGAGGCAGGCCTGTATATGGGTGGGAGATCAGCTGGAGGTGGTATCAGGATTAGCATCAGCATTAGGCAATCTTCCTGTAGCACCGTGAAGATTGGTACGTCATGTCTGAAGTCATCTCTTTCAGGCAGTTGCCTGAAATGTGTGTGTGTGTATATGCATAGATACATATGTACTGTAGCAAAAGGATTACTCATCTGAGGTCAGGATTTTACCTCAGAGACAGATTTGGAATGTAATCTAGAATTTTTCCTTTGCTTGCAGCGAAGCCAGGATTTCATCTGAAGGCTTTTAGCTTTCATGTTTTTTTTGCATCTGAGACTAATAAATGTGGATGTATAATAAATTTGTGTAGTAATTTTTAGGGTATGTCATTGCCATCTCTTCGCAAAGGGAGAGAACACTTTAAACCAAGAACATGTAATAAATGTCCTACATAGTTTGCTTTATCTGGGAAACTTGACGGCTGTTAGAGGCATGTCAAAGCGAAAATGCCTCCTCAGCTATAACCGTTGGGGCGTAGTGCCACAAGGGTCTGCTTTTAATGCTGAATTTGCCCAGCAAAATAACAAGCAGCACCTGATGGGATTGTAGGTGCCCTCCAATACCAAATTCTGATCTGTTCCCTTGCTCCTTTTGTCACTTGTTTGCCACTTTGAACAGTAGGGAACGTTTTGATACCTGCAAGTTATGCTAACCTGTCTCATTAATACCAAGAAGAGAAAGATGATGTTTAAAACAATGTGCGAGACTTGCTAGCACCCTTCAAGTCTTTCTTCATTGCTTTTCTTTTCCCCATTTTTCCTTGACTTTAGTTTTGACATTTGTGCCTCTGTCTATCTATAGACAAAATCTCCCTCAGCTTTTCTCTTCCTCCTGCCCCTTTAATTAACTCTTTAATTACTAGACTTCCTTTTCTAATGCTTCTCTTCAATGCAAAGAGGAAAGTCTCACCTCTTTCCATTTACTATTTGTATATCCTGCCTATCAAATCAAGTTGTGTTTCTGTGTTGCCCTGTGTGCCATCATGCCTTCGATATGTGACAAAAGTTACCTAAGACTGATGATTTCTACTTGTCTAATTAAATTGTTTTTGTCAGTTGAAACTGTAGGTGACTGTGTCCTGGATCTGAAACTTCCACGGTACGGCAGATCTGAAATGGTACAGTTTAATGATAGACAGAAAACAGCACTATATTTTTTTGCACAATAGGATAGAATTTTGAAACGTATTTGTGAATAGGCTGCTTCAGCAGAGTTAATGGATTTGAAAAGCAGCTCTAAGCAGCTAACAAGTTTTTTAACCTCCAGGTTGGACAACAAACCCCCCTCTTCCTCCAACATCACTGCATGCCCTTGCTAGTCTCATCTCTTCTTCTTTGACAAGTGTCCCAGTTTTTAGACTTATTAAGCTTCAATATAACATTAGTCAGGCTGAAATCTAGAAGTTCATCCACTAATTCTTTACCAGATTCTGAAATTTTTCCTCTGGTGAAACTCTGACTCCACTGAAGTCTGTAGGGGATTCAGCACTGACTTACATTGGTTTGCATTGATATCCTGTTTGAGAATGAGTGGAACTGTCTGTCTAAGGTATCACTTTCTCCCAGGGTGTTCAGGTCTGCTTCTTTTAGTGGCTTGTTAATGATCAGGTATATTCAAATGCTATGTTACTTTTCTTTGCTCTTTCCATGCTAAATGTGCACAGGGTCCTTCAGAAGTCCATGGTGCATTTGCATCTATTTTGGAATCTTCTCCTCATGGATGTTTTCATGGGAGTTGGTTTGTAGTGTCTGCAATCCAAGTGCATCTGCAGATGATGCATCTAATTCTTGCACTCTGTTCATAATTTTTTGCTCTGTTAACTGTATTGCAGTAGGTATGTCCACATAGGTGAAAGGTATCTTTATTTTTAAAGTAACAGAGCAATACACTTCTAGTTACTCTGTCCTGATTTTTTTAAAATAGCCTGCAAGTAGTATCTCTTATCCTATGGGGCGCTCTCGTGCATTGCATGTTTAAGAGAGAAAATGGTCAAATAATATGTAGGTTCTAATTAAAAGGATATATTGGTATAACACAAAAACTTTGTTAACAAGCTCTGAAAATTTGTGCTATCTTCACAACTTCTTTCCCCCCTGTTTTCTTCATGCAATGAAGGAAGGTGTAAATAGTCTTAAAAAACACTTTGTTTTTTTTTCTTTAACCTCAGAATTTCTTAGCGGCTATTAGTGAAAGATATCTGGGAGTTGTTGGGAATATTTAATTTAATGCTTTTATTTGGAAGGGAAGTAAGTTGACCCTTCCACAGTTGTTGATTTTGATCAAAGTTAAAATAAACAGCTTTAGCAACACGTATCAATGTTTCTCCATTACTTTTCAGTTTTCCAACTTTCAGTCTTAGAGTTTGTGTTGTCATTTCACTAGCTTTCTAGGCGTTGTCTTATCTTCCTGTCTTTCAGTCAACACTGAGTTACTCTACCTGTCATTAGCAAGTGAAAGATGATAAAAGTAAAATACACTTTTCTGTGGTAGCCTTCTCCCAATATATCTGTATTTGTTTGGATTTCAAACATCTAATTAATGTACCACAACTATTTTCTTTTTACATGGGATATTTTTATGCTTTTTTATAAAAAAATAAATGTGGTAATTAAACTGGAAATGAATTTCTGGTCTCGCTGACTTTAGTAAAACTGTGACTTTTATCTTACACTGCATGTAGAGAAATGAGCCAAGGCGAGAAGTTGCAATGGGTAAGTTTGAATTTGAAGCTT
The DNA here is from genome assembly GCF_000708025.1 of Charadrius vociferus. NCBI lineage: Eukaryota > Metazoa > Chordata > Aves > Charadriiformes > Charadriidae > Charadrius > Charadrius vociferus. The sequence goes on from NW_009648061.1 coordinate 5,742,419, forward strand.
AGCTTTGGGTAGAAGCGTTCTGTGAGGGGAAAAGCTTGTGGAGAGCCCATTTTGCATTGACATACTGAACAAACAGCTGATCTCATCTAGAATCACTAAGGTGCTGCTGTATCTTTTGCTTTACATTCCTGCACCCTTATTTATGGAAACAATATAGATAAGAGTAAAATTTGAAGATATTTAGGGCCTTTAATATAACCTTCACTTTTGAAGGGTTTTTTTTGTCATAACTCTTAAGTTACGATTTCTCTAACACAGGTAAAGCTCCCAGCTATAAACCCTAAATATCCAACCAGAATGCCGAATGTTTCTACAAACAAGGAATTTAGTGGGAAAAATAAGCTTTCCTTCCCACCTATGTAAGTAGTACGCTTATGAAATTCATTAAGCTCCTAAGCCTGCAACTATTTGTGCATGCAAGTAATATTACTCCTTGTGAAACTGCAGATATCAGTGGATGTGTGTATGGACTTGTGTATCCTTACTGCTACTAAACTTGCTATCATATGCAATAGTAAAATAGTTTTGCAAACAACTGAAATAATAGCACTTTAACTCATATAGGAAAGTTATTCATTATAACTTTGCTTTAGGAAAGCTAAGCATACAGTTGCGTGTCTTCATATATAATGCTTTTATTGTATTCTAAATTGTCTTTTTTTTTTTTTCCTCAATACCAGTTAATAGATGCAACCTATAACATACATTGTTAGTTTCCGTAAGCATAGGGTACAGAGATGGTAGGACCACCATTTTAAGAAAATACGTAAACTGTAGCCTATATAAGATCAGGCACAGCAAAAATGAACACCTGGAAGATGATAGTCTTTTAAGCAAATTATGTCACCTGTGATGTGATGTAATCACATCATCAGTTGTGTGCACAACTGAATTGGTTTTGCCTGCTTTGTCTTAAAAATTTATTAGTCATCAGTAATCCCAGTATGTTTTAGAAATATGTTAATAATGCAAAATAAGTGATTAAACTGTCTAATGAACTTAGGAGCAAATCTGGGACAAAATTTCACCTTCTTGCAGCACAGAATGAGTATTGTCAGCCTTTTTTACTTACACATTCTTTGTGTGATTTCCCTTTTTCATCTCTTAAGACCAAAGCTGTGTAAGTATTATACATGTTAAGTTCCAATAAAATGGATAGCTCTTCTCATGTAAAATTACATGTTACTGAATCAAGTGTAGTTGTGTGCTTTGTTGGTTTTTTATTTGTTTGTGGGGGGGGGTTTTACATGATTACATGTAGAATATATGTTTAGTTACTTAGAAGTAAATTATGTTATAAGGCTATTGCCCTTTCTGTGCAAAATAAAATTTTGCCACCTAGTCCCCATTTTTGATAACTTACGTTATTGTTTTCTCTAATACGTTTGGACTTGCAGGCCAGCTCAGAGAAAAAGTGAAGCAGTAAACTTTAGCAAATTAATTAGCAATGGTTATGGGACCGACTGGTTTCAACAGTGTACTGCATGGGAAAAAAAGATTCACGAAACATCAGAAAATAGTCAGCAGTCCAAAGGTAAAATTATTGAAAGCTGTTTCTTTTAAAGCGAGTTGGGATCTCAAGGTTAACAGCAGAGGGTAGCCTGAATAAGTTGTGTGGTTCTCGTTGAATATAGTGAGACTTACTGAGTTACCATGCATACCCTATAACCAGCTAAACAAAAAGGTGGTCCTGTTTGTAGTCAGTGAGGGCAGGGATTCTAATGGATTTTTTCATTTTTACAATTGCAGAAGTATGCTCTGTTGCAATCCAAGGCCTTCTGTGTCTCCTTTTTTTGTAAAATGCTGCTGAGACATAGCCGTCCTCCTGCCTAAATTGAAGCAGACCGTAAAACATTTGTTGCCCGTTTTTTGTGAATAGTCTTTAGCCCCTAATATTTTTCTCAAAACTTGGGAAAAATGTCATCAATACTCATGTTTAAGAAATAGATCACTATTCATAAAAATTTGTCAAAATAAATATGTGTATCAGTGAAGACAGTGGAGTTGCAACAGTTTTATTGGAAAGAAGAACAGTTATTCAATGTTTACCTATAATTTCAAACCTTACTTTGTCATGCACAATGGTAATAGCTATGAAGTGCATCAACTGAAAACAGTTACAAAGGTTAAAGGGTGGAAAATTCCTCTTCTGTCAAAGACCTTTTGCTTAGGCTTTTTACAGTGACTTGGTAACCATGGTGGGAATATCAGTTTTTATAGCAACCTTTTAAAATGCTATTAAACATACACATTACAAGCATCAGAATTTTCTTTTCTTTTTTATTTGAGTCAGTGAATGCTTGTGTAAACACTGGGGATTGCCATGACTCCCTTGACCTTAAAATATCAATGTGTGGAAGTCTTAGAAGCCAGTTAATTTAGTTTCTGTGACACTTTAGCACTTCCTGAATTCATCTTTGTCTTCCATTAATATATCTACAGTAATATTTTTTGTGTGTTTGTGCAGAACCTCTTCCTGCAGGTGAGTATCAGAAGAAAACAGGCAAACAGAAAATTAGTAGTTGTGTGTTGTTCAGAAGGAAAACTGCTGTAAAATTAAGGGATGAAGCCAGATCTCGGTCTGGACCTCAAAGAGGCTGCATAACCTGAGAAGCCACTCTTAAAAGTCAACTTAAGTATCCAAACTCGGATCATGCAGAGGTTGCCTCCTTGGGAGGCACAATGACCTAACAGTTCAACCATGGAGCCTAAAAGTGCTCTTCCTTAGCATGAAAAAGAACCTTGAATATTCTTCGCTTGTCTTCAGATCCTGTTGAACTTTCTTGTGCACTGACATTTTCCTTTTCCATTACTGTGAGTAAAATGAAAGGATTTGGGATTTTCGAAACCTCAAATTCATTCATTTGGTGATAGTTGATTTCTTTAATGTGAAGTGTGTCTCTAATGGGACATTTGGGATATAAAGCAAGCTGAAGATTTTTTTAGAGTAATCATGATACTGGTTTGGTTATATGAGTTAGGCACAGAGAACAAAATGGTGGGTATACTGTAAAGGCTGCTGAAAAGTCAGTATGCTGCATAGTTTGATATATAGGTACATCTTATTTTTGAGATGCTTTTATTTCGCAAACATAATACCTGCTTTGCTTGTATTGCCCCCTTTTGTCAATTATAGCTATATTCCAATTGAGATTGATTCTGTATCTCAATGTAAAAGGAGATTTATTTCGTTTTTATGCTCTTAACAGTGTGATTTCATTCAGACATGTACCTTGATTCAGTTTTGACCTTGTCCTTTTCATTCAGATATGCACTGAAGGTAGTACATGTATTTTCTTCCCGCTTGGTACTTTTGTCTACTTATCCAAAGCAATTGGCAGCATAAGCACTATGCAGCTCTCTTTCAAGATGGAGCTTTCTCTGTTATCTTTTGCACAGCGTAAGTCCAAGACACATCATACAGGAGATACAACCCATTCCATATGTAAATCTATAATCCATTTGTGTTGGGTTGATTTGCGTCATACTGCAAACTTTGTTCATAGCTTGTCTGTCTTGTTAGTTAAAAATTAAAAGTACTGGAATTTGTATGTGTGTTTATGTGAGAGAGAAACTGAAAATTTTAGTTGACCTTTTTATTCTTATGGTTGAAGTTATCCTAAGAACTTTAATCTTTTTTTATTGCAGATTCAGAGCCATCGAAGTCTGAATCAGCACCTGCAAGCAATGAGTCAAAGCCGCAGTTTTAGGGATGTAATAAGTAACTTAAAAGACTACTGGGGAAAGTAAACCCATATATGGCTTATATAGTCCACTATTTACACATTTGTTAGATTATTTTTTATAGTTGAACTCATCCCTGATTGAGAAGTTAACTCGGTTTCTAACACAGATGAACTTCATTGCACTTAATTACAGCAAGTTTTAAAGAACAGGCAACAGCTGTCAGTGCATGTTCCTAAACTTTTTCTTAATATAATAAATAAAGTAAAACTGAAGTTCTGTCCTACACCAGACTAGTGCTCCTTTGCTATTGCCGAATAGGGTTACGATATTGCTGCTGATTTGACTAAACACAAGCTTTATATCGATGTGTCCAAACCAGCAAGTTTCTTCGTTTAACTCCAGTTATACTCATGACCTGTGCCGTAAAGAAAGGTGAAGGGGATCTGTATGGTATGGGATGAAGTGTAAATAGAATGAATTGAACTCGTATGGATACTTGCAGTAAAAACGTCAAACCTTCACTGGGAAGATGGCTTCTTAGTCCCAAAAGCCCATTTATTTAGACCAGATATTGAGCTTTCTAGGACAATTCCACTGCTATGCCTGCTGCATAAGAACTAGTTGATCAGTCATAGTGTTCAGCCACATACTTAAACTAAGACCTAGTGGAATTTCCTGTTATAGTCTTGTTATATAGAAGATGACTCATTGGGTAACAGTGGTGCGGACTAGGCTATGGATGATGTCTGCGCTTTCAGCTGTTAAATAAGAAAATTATTTATCCTGAAGTTTTGACTGCAACAAAAATACTATATGTTAGATGTCTGTGTTTATTCACACCAGCAAAACAGTTTGTACTTTGAAATAGCTATGTATAGAAATTATTTTAGTATTTTGAAGAAGTTAGATACACTGATATTTTAATACTTGTTTTTTTATCTACTTAGAGTATATCCCTGAAATCTTAAAAATAATTAAATATTTATTATAAAGCCCATTAGAAAGTGGATGCAATTTCAAGAAGATATTTTTTTGATAACACTATGAAAAGTGGAAGTTTTTAATAAGTAAAATGTTAATTTTTAGTTTCCTTTTCAGAGTGCACTCTACAGTGTACTCCATTGAATCCAAGAGCTGAAGATTTTAAAATGTATTACTGAATATACATTTCTTTGAATAGAATGTTTAGAGGATTTGGCTTAACAGTGCTTGTCCTTCAAACTTTGATATGAAAATTGATTGGAAATCGGTAAACCTCTTGCTAATCTGAACCCTCAAAATTTTCCGTGAAAGTTTTGCTATTGATGTTATTAGACCCAGCATTTGAGTCGTCTTTGCTGTTCATTCTAACCAACAGTTCAACTAAGTTGTATTTAAAAAAATAAAAGGCTAAAACATATGCAAATACCTAAATGTACAGTTATTGGCTATTCAGCACAATTTTCCAAATATAACAAAGTTTACATCAAGCTGTATCTGAGAGGGGGAAAAAATTATTGCTTTATATCTGTTTTCTTTACAATTTGTATTGTGGATTATGTTCAGATACATTGAAACCATTAATTTTGCTGTGAAAGGAGAGCTTTTGATGAAATCTACTTTTCTAGGCTAGAGTACCAGGCAATGCCAGAGCTGGAGCTCATAGTATTAAAACCTAACCAGAAGACAAACTGTCAGCTATCGTTACAGAGAAGAACTAAAGAATAAGCTTGTGTGAAGAAATTGTGTATGTATAACAGGCAAATTGTTGATACCCTTAGGACTTCAACTATAAAATTTTAAACCTAATGCAGTAATTGCCAGTAGCTGCATGATGTTCTCCAACAAGTAAGTATAATTTTATGAATCTTTCAGAATTATTCAGTCATATGAACATGCCTTATCTGGGAATTCACCTATCTTTAGTTGATAAAGTCTGTGGATAAGTTTTAATTTTTTTTTTTTTTCCCCCCCCCCCCCCGACACTAAAAAGTGTAATAGAAGGCTGGATTTGTTGTGCCCGCCAATGGTAAACTGAAACAGTAAAATAAGTTCTGTGTATGATAGCCTTTGTAGCATACTTTAAGGGTATAACTATCAGGAATAATACTACTTTTCAGTCCTGCTTTGATCTTCTGACTCCTATTACCATAGGAAAACGTTCTTTTACAAATACTATTTCCAGTGACACGCTTTACTGGCCAAAACAGAAAAGAAAGGGGAAATACACAATGGTGATGAAACTCTCTGGAGTTAAGTTGCTTAACAGTAAGCCTTTGTTTTAAAGCTTATCAGTTGAGCAAGAAGATGTTTTGTTCTTAAGCATATATGGAATCCATTTCACACTTTTTTTTTTTTTTTTTTTTTAGAAAGTTTTGTGAAAGGTATTTAGTACAAATTTACTGAAAAAGTTGGGGACAGTAATGTTATGACAAAAACAGCATGGGCAGTTAAAAGTATTTACAGATTTATAGTTCACCTGTACACATAGACTTGAAGCTGCTTGCTGCGCCAAAGCCCTCAAGATCTATTCCATAAAATAAGAATTCCAGTGTTGCTGCAATACTGCTGATCTGCACACTAGAATTCTAATCGTTCTTTTCTATATGATGGTTGTCTTTTATCATTAAGATCTGTAAAAAGTTTCTTTTGAGGTGTTTGATGTCTCAGTCCTCTTCACTTTTGAACACGTCTTTCCTCAGTGTTGGAGGAGTTCTCCAAAACTGTCATATTTTTAGGCAATTGTTAGAGGCAGAGACAGAAAGACAACAGAGATCCTGACTTGGTCACTCAGCACTGTTATTTTGCTGTAGTTGTGTTCTAAGAAGTGTTTATAATGCTGGTTTTCAGACATTTTAAAACTGTACCCTATATCCTATTGTAAAAATTATCTCTTTTTACCTTGGTCACCAACAGGTAATATCCACGTGACATTCCTCAAATTCTTAAAAGTTTGCTAACCTGCCATTAATGTATATTCAGCTTTCTGTAGTCAAGCCAAGGAGGTGTTTGATCTGCACTGTCAGTCAACTGTGTCTTCATGGATCACAGTATGAATACCATGAGTTAGAATATTAACAGCCTGAAGTGCTACTTCAGACTAAGATTTCTCTTTCTAAGAGCAGGTGGAGAACCCTGGAATTTGTGTTTGTGCGTTCACAATAATGGAGAGCTGCAGCAGAAGCGTAACTTAACAGCTCTCCAAGTGACATCAAATCGAAGTAGTGTAACAAATCCCAGAATTCCAGCTGAATTCAAGGATGGAAACGTGTTGCTCGAGTTCACCTTACCCCATTAATTATATTTTATTTACTTCTGAGTTAATGCAGTCATACAACTGGCAGTTTTCAAAGTCATCAGCAGTTCCATGTCAAAGCAGTGGAAGCCGCCGGGTCTAGAAGAGTTGCCAGTGTTTGCTCTTCAGAGAGATGTCAAAGTCAAAAGCTGGGTGCTTACTTAAAAATCTAGTCTTATTGTTTTAAATGCTGAAATATTTATTTAATTGTGTTATGCTCCATCTCTGACCTGAATGCCTTGAAATAGTGAGATCATTTCTTTTTTTTTTTTTGAATACTGATTGCTTTGCAAGCCCAAAGATAAAACAAAAGTGCAGTTACATTTTATGAATTACATCCAAGTATACTGAATATGTGAATGTTTTTAAAAGAGAATTCCAGATACAGATTTTTAAAATATTTAGAAATATTTTTAAAAATACTTGGCGGTTTAGGTACTGAAGAGTCATTTTCCTTTTACATGCAACCATTTAACTGTAGAAAATTCTAATGGCTGTTTTCATTTTAATGTGACCGAATATATAATTCATTCTTACCACTTATGTCTTTTTAGACTAGACTAAAATATAAACATGTTTTCAGAGATCAAGGCTAAATATACGTTAACTTCCTTTGTGTTGCAATGCCAACAAAAACTGAATTGTCCGATGCATTTCTTACGCATCTAAAATTTGTCTTCAGCATATCTATTTCTTAACTATTCATATCTGTGCTGAATGTGAAGACTTAGTTGTAAAAGATATAGGATGAAGCCCAATTATTTTTCTGTAAACAAATAGCCTAATATTCTGTTTTTGCAGTTTTCTGCAGAATAATTTTTTCATATGCTATAGACTGGAAAAAAGCTAGAAATGGAAATGTAGACATTCAGTCACAGCACATTTTGTCATCTTATTAATAGTTTTAATGATATTAAACATCCAGAATGGACGGAGCATCAAAATGCAGTAGGTAAGGATCTGAACAGTTATACTGAATTAGTTGACTGATTGACTATAAAAATGGTACACGGTGAGCAGGAAGGAGTATACTTTTGATTATAAAAGGACAGACAGTCTTAATTTCCACAGATGCAAGTTTTCACCCATGCAATATAGACATCAGAAAAGTAAGGCCAGTTGCAGGCTTTGTAATTTATTTTCATAATAATCCTAGTATGTAGTTGTTTATTTTTCACCCTTCTAAAATAACATTAATGAACGTATTTTGTATTTTTGCTTGAGGTATCTTCCCCACTAAAATAAAATAGAAAATGAAATGAAACCCCAAAGATTACAAAAACAGAAGGTTTAAAACCAATTTAAATTTTAAAAGGGTTTTCTAGAGATAACAGAGCAAAGATTACTACCAATTATGAGACTCGTAGAGATGCATTATTTATTGAACGTTTCAGACAAGGTAACTATAGTAACCTGATTATTCTTTATTTACAAAAGAAGTAATTTACATTGATTATTCTCTTCATACATGGCTTTCAGGAGGTTTGTCATTCAGCTAAAGCAGATTTTTCAGTGGACCCCGAGATGGAGGAGTAAGTAATATTCCTGTTTAAAGGGAAAATTTCTTCCACAGAATTAAAATACTGTTCTGAGGTGCTCATTTTGGATTGTCTGCTACCATAGCTTTCAAGTTTTGACAAATATTCAAGGAAAAGCAAAATGAAGACACATTAGGAGGCTGTGCTTCTATTTTTCCTATTAGATATTTAAATAAGTTGAGCAGGTGACGTTTTTCTTAGTTTGTTAAGCAATTTCTCGTGTAGGCTGTTCATGGCTAGAAACACATAGATGTGCAGGAGATTCCTCTCTCTTAACATTCCCATACAAAATCCCTTGGTGTGAAACAGGATATTAAGAGATTTTAGTCTAAATGCCCAATATGTGATTTTGTAATAAATACATCTTGATGATGTCTAAGGCCCAATGTGTTTACCCTCCTGATGTACAGAAGGTTATGTACCAAGAAGGTTTTAGTTGCTCTGTATCCCAAGAATTCCCTACTATGACAAAATACAGTGTGGTTCTGGTAGGAAAAATGATGTCAAAAATTGTATTGCAGGATTCTGGGTTTAATGTTTTCAGTTACTGTATGAACAATGTTAAATTTATGCTTAGAGTGCTTTATGATTTTTTTTCCTTTGTTTTTGCTTTAGATTTCTTACTAATTGATGGAAAAGGATAATCCTTTAATCGTTTTAAATTTGTCTGTTTCCAGCTTGAACCAGTTGTGCCAGACTAAGTATAGCTTCTCTTGGAAGAACTAATGTTTGGCCTACATCTCTCTTAATAGAGCACATAAAAATTGGAGACTTGACTCTAAGACAGACGTAGGAAAGTGTGTGTCAAGCTAAGTATATTTTGCAGTCTCTCTTTCTAGGTTCTTTTATAATTTCAAACTTGTAGGGTTGTACCTCTCTTTCTGTTGCAAATGTTACTTCTGTAGCTAAACGTGCCAGATCCCTCTTGCAAATGTTTTCATCCCTTGTTGAGGATCTCACTGGTGCTTTATGAGGAACAGGTACCACTCTTCCAAACTAAAAAGCGCGTGAGCTGAATTCACAGCTTGGTTTCACTTATTTTTCTCAGGCTCGTTGCCTAGCTCTAGCAAGGTCAGCTGTATCAAAGTAACCCTGGAGAGTCCACGGCTGTGGTTGTGCTGCACTCGCCTGTCTCGCTTTTATGAGCTGTGGGTAGATTTTACATTTCCTTGCCTTGCAAAACCTTGAGCTTAGCTAGGAGCTATTTCTTAGCAAGTTGTGGAGAATCTGTTCTTTTTATTTAGGCAGAGGGAACTTGTGAGAACTTTCGGAATCAACAAACAGTTGCAGGTTAGCTGCCGTGGTGTTGCAGGATGTTAAAACCTGTTGATTGGTGCTCAAGCTTGTAACCCCAAAAGCTCAGCTGACTTAAGATGGTGGTATCACACTCTCCAGGGTTTTGTGTGTGTTTCAGATGCCAGACATCAATCAGGTTTTTGTTATAATGAAAATTACCTCTCAGCGGAGTTGGTTTGATTGATGTTGAGTAGATCTTTTATTTTAAAAATTACATATAAATATAAATATAAAATTAGAATATAAATAGGTTTTTATAATTTATTAATACTATATACTTATATTTTATTATTATAAATATTCCACTGGCTGGGGCAATGACCAAGTAAACTACTAGTTCTGTTTCCAGGGAAATTTTTCACATGGTGGTCTTTGTATTAACACTTGTTTTCCATCCAAAATGCAGATAGGCATTTTATATGCTTTGTAGCTGCTGACCCACTGAATTTGATACCAGTGATGATAAACACTGGTGCCTGCTTTGCTGAATAAGGTACAGCTGAGTCAGTACTTCTCAAGGAAAGTAGAGGAAGATGTTGCAGTGCTGGGGCCTGATGGCATACAGCTGTCCCGACAGGGAAAACACATCTTTGGATGTAAGCTGGTGGGACTGATGGAGAGGGCTTTAAACTAGAATCAGTCGGGAAGTGGATACCAACAGGATGGCCAAAGGTAAGCCAAGGATTGACATGGCAACAGCTGAGAGTGGCAATGCTGGTGGGAACATTTATGCTGCTCCTGGAAGCACGGAGGGCTCAGGAGCGTATCTGAAATGCTTGTACACCAATACTTGCAGCATGTGAAACAAACAAGATGAAGTGGAAGCATTGGTCACCTCCCAGAGCTATGATACCATTGATGTTAGTGAGACTTGGTGGAATGAGTCCCACGGTTGGCTTGCTGGGATGGAGGGTTTCGGGAGGGATAGGCGGAGCAGGCGAGGCGGAGGAGTGGCACTGTATGTAAGGGAGAGGTTTGATTGTACGGCCCTGGCAGTTAGTGATGATGTGGTTGAAAGCCTCTGGATGAGGATTAGGGGGATGAAAAACAAAGGAGATATTGTACTGGGTGTTTCCTACCGATTGCCCAACCAGGATGTAAGCACTGATGATTTACTCTATAGGCAATTAGGAGAAATTTCTGGATTGGTAGCTTTTATGGGAGATTTCAACTTCCCAGACATCAGCTGGGGATATTGCACTGCTGTGATGAGCAGGTCTTAAAAATTCTTGAAGTTTGTGGAAGATAAGTTCTTGTCACAAGTACTCAGTGAGTCAACTAGGAAAGATTCCCTCCTAGACTTGCTGTTTGTGAATAGAGAAGGACTCTGAGGAGATGCGACGGTAGGTGGCTGTCTTGGCCACAGTGATGATGAAATATTCAAGTTCAAAATTTTCAGCGTAATGAGAAAAAAGGACAGCAGAGTTGCTACCCTGGAATTCAGGAGAGGAAACTTTGAGCTATTCAGGGAGCACAGTACCCTGGGAATCTGCTTCTGAGGGCTTAGGGGTCTGCTAGTGCTGGTCAGTTATTAAGAACCACCTTTTAGAAGCACAGGAGCAGGCAATTCCACTGTGTCGTAAGTCAAACAAGCGGGACAGAAGACCATCTTGGCTGAACAGAAAACTCCTCCTGGAGCTCAAGAGGAAAAAGAAATTGTATGATCTCTGGCAGCAAGGTCAGGCTTCGCAGGAAGATTACAGAGGTGTGGTTTGTATATGCAGGGAGAAGACACAAAAGGCCAAAGCTCAATTAGAGTTGAACCTGGCCAGCGTTGTGACAGACAACAAGAAGGGCTTTTTTAATAGCAAGAGGAGGTTTAAAGAAAACATTGGACCAATACTTGTTGAAGATGGTCACCTGACTAATAGGGATGCAGAAAAAGCAGAGGCATTTAATGCCTTTTTTGCCTGTCTTTAATAATACTGATAGACCTTGGGCTGCCTGGTCCCCTCAGTTAGAGGACCCCAAGTGTGGGAATAGTGTCTTTCCCTTTGTGGACGCTAAAATTGTAAGGGACCATCTGTATCAGCTGAATGTTCACAAGTCCATAAGGCCTGATGGGATTCATCCCAGAGTACTGAAGGAGCTAAGAGATATTATGGCAGGACCCCTCTTGATCATCTGCTAACGGTTTTGGGAGTCTGGGGAGGTCCCTGCTGACTCGAAGCTAGCCAGTGTTCTTCCAGTCTCCAAAAAGATTGTGTGAGGGAAGACCCAGGTAACTACAGACCTGTTAAGTCTAACCTCAGTTCCTGGAAAAAATATGGAGAAGATTATACTGGATACTATTGAAAGGCATTTAAAGGCAGAATCAACATGTGTTCATAAAGGGAAAGTCCTGTTTAACTAATTTGATATCTGTCTACGATAAGGTCACCCACCTAGTGGATGAAGGGAAGGTGGTAGATGCAGTTTTTCTGGATTTTTAGTAAGGCTTTTGATACTGTCCCTCACAATATCCTTCTGGACAAGTTGTCCAATCGTGGGATGAGCAGGTTCATGGTGCACCAGGTGAAGAATTGGCTGAAGGGTAATGCTCAAAGGGTTGTAGTGAATGGGGCTACATCTGGCTGGTGACTGGTCACCAGCGGTGTTCCTCAGGGTTCAATTCCAGGGCCAGTTCTGTTCAACATATTTATCAACTATCTGGATGCAGGATTTGAATGCACCATTAGCAAGTTTGCTGATGATACCAAACTGGGAGGTGCTGTTGATCCTCTTGAAGGACAAGAGGCCTTCCAGAGGGGTCTAGATTGGAGCATTGGGCTATGATTGATGGGATGAAATTTAACAAGTCCAAATGCCAGATTCTGCTCCTAGAAGAGAATAAAGCTGGGCACAATGTCATGATTTAGGGAGGAGGTTTAGGTATAAATTAGGATAGGAGTGGCTGGAGAGCAGCCCTGCAGAAAGGGATCTGGGGGTGCTGGTTGGCAGCAGGCTCAATGTGAGTCAGCAGTGTGCCCTGGCAGCCAAGAGGGCAAACTGCATCCTGGGGTGTATCCCACACGGCATAACCAGCCGGTCAAAAGAGGTGATTATCCCGCTGTATTTGGTGTTGCTGTGGCCTCCCCTCTAGTACTGTGTGCAGTTCTGGGCCCCACAATTTAAGAAGGATGTGAAGGTCCTTGAATGCATCCAGAGGAGGGCAACAAAGCTGGTGAAAGGGCTGGAAGGAATGTCGTGTGAGGAGTGGCTGAGGACTTTAGGCTTGTCTAGTTCAGAGAAAAGGAGGCTGAGGGGCGACCTCATTGCTCTCTCCAGCTTCCTCGGGAGGGGATGCGGAGAGGGAGGTGCTGATCTCTTCGCCCCGATAGCCAGTGATAGGATGCATAGGAATGATTCAGAGCTGGTCAGGGGAGATTCAGACTGGACATTAGGAAGCATTTCTTTACTGAGAGGGTGGTCACACCCTGGAACAGGCTTCCTAGACAGGAGGTCGATGTCCCGACCCTGTCACTGTTCAAGAGGCATTTGGACAATGCCCTTAACACCATGCTTTAACTTGACCAGCCCTGAGTTGGTCAGGCACCCGGACTGGGTGGTTGTAGGTCTTCCAACCGAACTCTTCTATTCCATTCCATTAGCAAAAGCCCCCCGTGGTGGTTTCTCCAAGTGCTGGCACAAGGAGTGCACATAAGGACAGTCTGTACGAATGGGCATTGACAAAGATGCCAACATCCAGACAACCGTCCGCCCCTC
>NW_009648061.1:5756310-5776339 GCF_000708025.1 Charadrius vociferus
CTGCCGGCGATGTGCGAGGCGGGGATGGCGGGAGCGGGGCCGTGGAGGTCGGCTGGGCCGGCAGCGATGCGCATCGCGAGTGGGCTGTGGGTTGAGTGGCGGTGCGGCCTCAAGAGGGAAGCCACAGCGTGAAAATCGAATTGGCAGCCGGACTCAGTTTGTCAGAGGATGGATCGACACCAAGCGAGAGCTTTTCCTTAAAGATGCTGTTCACGAAGGTTTTACTTTTTAAAAAAGAAAGGGGGGAGAGGGGGCAGAGAGGAAAAAAAAAGGAGAGATCGTAATGATAATGGATTCTGCATAGTTGTAAAACATCGGTGAGAGGACTTGCACGGGTGCTAAAGTGGGCCGTGCCCTGTCTTGAGCCGAGTCCTGCTGGGAGCGTGTTGTTCTTGAACATCAGTTTTAACTTTGGCGGAGGAAGGCTGCTGAAACTTTCAACGTGGCTATCAAAATTTCCGTTTGTTTAGCCAGGGTGCAAATTACGTGCCTTGATATTTACTTGGCTGCCTGTCAGCTGCTACCTGACTGCCGGAAGGGTCTGCCATGGGAAAGCTGCTTTCTGCTTGCTCCTTTCTTCTGTTCCTGCCAAGGCATCTCCTGTTGGGCACTGTTGGAGAGGGTATTCTGGACCTTTGGACTGTCAGAACTTTGTTCTCTAGTTTTTTTTTTTTTGAAATACATCGTTACTTAGGGGATCACAGAACCAAGAACGCTGTTAAAAATCACGTGGTTGCTTAACACTGTGTACAGCAGCTGAATGAATATCCTCGGTCTTAAGGGCATAAAAATCACTTTGGTGTTTCTTCGTCTTCTAACTCCTTGTTATTAGGACTCGTGGCACTGTAGTTTTCCTGGAAAAAATTATGCATTTTTCCCGTAATGTACATGGTATAGTAGTGATACCCTGTAGTAACTGACTAATCAGATGACCATAAGGATGCATAATTGATTCTAAATGCAACTTTTATACTTTACCTCTTTGAGCACAGATTCTAGTATATGTTTAGTACATCTAGTACGTGTGAAGTTTAGGTCTATTTAATAAAGGTTAATATTTTAAACGAAGAAAACTAATTGTCCTTATAAACTTTAATATATTTCCATTACTCAGTGGCTTTTAACAGGCAGACATCAGGTTTATTTTGTTTGGTTCTTCAGTTCTTTCAAAATTCACATGTTATGTAATTCTATTGCAAGACTAATTTCTTTCTATTTCCTTGTGGGGTAGTCCTGGGGTTTTTAAGGATCACAATCCTGTCTCTATTATAATCTATGTGCTGTCAGGCTATGTGTAAGGCAGGGTAGAGCAAAACTGTGATTCAATACTTCCTGTAAGGGCATTTCCAGAAAGTACCAACATCGGCACGTAGCTTTCATAATTTCGGAAAATAATAACAAATGAATCATTCTATTAGAGTTTTGTCATCGTATCAGCACCAAAGCCTCAGTGATACGTTTGTCTATTTAAGTGTAAAGAAGAATGCGGAAAGGAGAAATATTTTTTTTTTTAATTAGGGTAACAGATTAGGAAAAAAAAGATAGTCAAGACAGATGATAAACTAGAGTGCTGTGACTTTTTGGAGTCATGTTTGGTTTAGTCCTCCTTGCCCTCAGGCTGGGGCACATAGAAATGCTCTTAAGGTCAGTAGGAGGAGTTTAATGAAGAGGATATTATGAGTAAAACGCTTCCTGGTCTCGCGTTTCAGGCATACGACGATTAAAGATGAGCTTTAGAGACCTTCTGGAGCGAGATGTGAAAGGGGGCTAAAGCTAGTTCAGCAGTCACTGTTGCTGTGGGAGGTACAGAAGAAAGAGGGTTAGTTCGTTAGCTTTGAGACTTATCTCTCTCTGGCCCATCAGCCAGGTGTTACATATAGCACAGAACAGAAGTAGTGCTGACACGGGGGTTGCCTTAGCAAGGGATTAGTTTAAGCTTCAGTGGTTTGAAAGTGGTGATGCTCAGCCATAAAAGATCAGAGGTGCTCCTTTTGCTACAGTTATAAAAGCTGTACTGTGGCTGAATTATTTTGGGGGGTTAATATTCATGACAGTATCATCTATATAGAAAGTTTCTATCACTATTAATGATGCTGTCTTTACAGATGGGACTATTCTGATGCACTTATCTATTTTTTTTAATATAATTCTAGGTATAAGCATACATGGCTCCTGGTATCTCAAATGAGAAGAAAACTGATGATGAACAGTCTTCAAAGTAAGACTCAGAAATGAATTATCTTGTTGAAGTTTACACTTGCCTTCCTCCCCAAACTCATTACACACTTATTTAGTTTAAGATAAAGTTTATGATACAAATGTTTATTATAATATGAAGTATCTAGAGAAGCTGTTTTGACAAATGGAGTCTTTATCTGCTTTAAGCACACCTACAGGGAGGGCCTTTGCTGGCTAGCCATTTTCATTTATCACTACAGTGAATTTTTCCAAGCGTAGGTGATGTTTTCATTTCTTTATTTTTTTAATCCAGTGAGCTGTTGAAATGTTGACTTTGGTTGCTGCATATGGCCAGACTTACATGCTTCAAGAGCCTGAACAAATATTTCAATCTGTTTCTCTAATCCATACTTTAAGCTTATTTTAGTAAAGCCATACATGCACGTTTAGTCCTCAGATGCTCGCGTTTTGGTTAAATCCCCTGAAGTTGTAGGTGCTTTACAAGAGAGTGAGGGGAATAAATTGTCTGCTCCTTAGAGTTACAGGCCAAAGATTTTTATCAGGCAAACTTTGCCTCTACTGTAAATCGGTGGCATTGGTCCTGTGTACACAGAGTAATATGCTTACTTTTATTGCCCGTTTTACCCTAGGGTCCAAGTCTGCAATTAGATCTGGCAGATAACCAGTGCAAGTTAGTAACAGCCCCTAGCTGCAGTGACATGGTGGGTTGAAGAGCGTTTCTGGTAGGGTATGAGATGAAAAAGGTGAAATATAGGCACTGCTGAGGAAGGAAGCTGTATTTAGGCCAGACGTGAGGACAGTGATGTTGGCACATACCGCATGAATTTCCCTGTACTTTTAATAGAGGCCTCGCCTCTTCCCAGTTTATTTCCTGTAGAGAAGCTTTTATTGCTGGTATTCTCATAAAGAAGGAAATCTTTTTTGCTTGCCTGAGAACAAATTATAAAGTGATTTCAAATCATATCCTATTTGTATGTAAAAGCCATTCCATGAAACTTCAGCACAGCCAGCTATTTGATCTGCATTAGTGAGTTATCCATTAAATATGGGTAGAGAGTCCCACAAAACCCAACAGGAATAATTCAGAGGAGTTCGCCTGGAAATTCTGCTTGTGTGAGCTGGGAAACTTCTGGGTTGTCTGCACCTTTCGGAAGAGCCATAAACCTGCTCTTTATTTCTCCCAGAGTCAAACGGGTCTCTCGGAGGGAAGAAGAAAGAGGACCAAAGCCTTTGGTTCTACCTCAGGCAGGATTTGTATGGAGAGAGGCAAATGGGGCATGTGGGAAATGGAGAGAAATTGCTACTGAAGGGGTGAACAAACCATCCGCTTTGTTGGGCTGCTTTTCCAGTTGCTGAAGGTGGTAGTCTGTGGTGGGCAGGGACAAAGAGGGTGGATTGGGGTGATACCTCTTTCTTTGGTTGCGTAGCTGCTGCTGGATGTTGGAGAGAGAATTTCAAGAACAGAAACAATTCATATACTCAGAATATTGGGGTTATAACTATTTGCTTTGCTTTCTAAGGAACAGTTCAGTGACCTCAGTCAGGGCATCTGCGTCACTTCAGTCTTAAGATAACGAGTACATCCTGCACAGGATTGGCAGATAAGACATAGGACCTGTAGAAAAGCACTGCCCTTTTGGAGAGGCATTAGAAGACAGACGAGATAACCTAAAACACCTAAAGTAGCACTAAACACCTATGTTGAGGCTTCAGAGTTGTTCCTGCAAAGTCTTAACAATGATTTGCATACACTCCAGGCAAACTCTCTTGTTTGTCTCCTCTGACAAAGCACTTTGAATTTGCTGAGACGTGCTGTGACTGCAGTGAGCCTTCGTCAAGCTATTAAGTCATCTTCTTGTGTCTGGAGGATATTTGTTGCTTGATTTCAACTCTTGGGAACTACTTTGAAGTATTGGCCAGTATTTTGCTTAGGCTTGTGAATATTGACTAGTCTTTCCTACCTGTTTCAATTGAACTTGAAACATCAAGCACAGAAGGCAGACATTTTATGAATCATTCAGCATACTCGGTCCACTACGAAATTTTCCATGAAGGCAATCCCACATGCTAAGTAGTTTGGTTTTCTTTCCTTGCCTTGTAGTTTCCTGGTTCTTCAGAAAGATTAATTTATTTATTTATTTTTTAAAGCTGTATCACTTCCTTACAGGAAGCAACTTAGGAGGAAGTGAATTCTTTTGAAGTCTTCCTCTCATTTTTTTTCTCTTCCATGTTTTTTTCTGTTTTCTTGCTTTTTCATCTCCTGTTTCAAATCCTCTGTGCTGTTGTTAGCAGTGTCATGCCATAGAGTTTTTTTTCTGCTGGCTGGATGACACAGAGTTACACTGAGCCAGGTTGCCAGAAATTCCCTTTGGGCCTGTCTATAAAGCGCAAATCTTCCTATCCCTCTCAAGTGGCTAGCAGGGTTACTCAAAATACAGAGGCCAGTTTTGATTTTCAGCTTTGCTATAGATTGTCTGTGTAGTAAGGTGGCCTATTGAATATTCCCTGGTCCTGCTTCTGTCGTTCTGCTCACCATGAAGACCCACCCTTGTTCACAGCTTTAATATTTTTTAAGATAAAGGTTGCGCTGTTGCAAATGCATCCTAACATCTGGGCTTTTTCTTAAGCAATTTAATCTTTTGCAATTAATGGAATGTTAAATATAACTTGTTATTTATTACAAGATGTAAGGTAGTCATGAAATTTAGGATTTCCTTAAAGTAATGCACAAGGAACCAAAATAAGGTAGTGCAGGCATACTTAGGTGTGGCATTCCCCAACTTTTGCTACTTGACTTTGCAAAATTAGCATCTGTTCAATGTAGGGGTTTGTATATACTCTGTATGTTTCACAATGCTGCTGTCCTGGCAGAGAGAACTTTATCCATCTCTGCAACCCTCACCTGGAGAAAATGAAAGAAGACATCCTGTACCATTTTGCTCTTGGGACTGGTACCCATGATTTTCCGGCATTGTTTGGAGATGTAAAGGTAAGATGCTTCATTTCATTCAGCAAGCCGAAGCTTTTCTGCAGAAGGTGGAAGTGTAAGACTAAATGTGTCAGCATACCAGCAACTGAGGAATGAATGAAAAGGAGAGAAGATTTTGTGGGTTCTTGTCGCTTTCAATATCAAGCAAAATTGGGAATAATTTTTTCTGACTCCCTCTTTTCATCCAGTAAAAAGGCAAATGCTGCAGTCTCCATTCAGGTAGAACTCCCTTTCGGGGAGCCTTCAAACCAATATCTGTCTTGTACTAATTAGAATGGGATGAAGGCATTTGAGTGCTTTTTAGAAGGTTTTGGGTTTGTTCCACCCCTGTCCCACCCTAATTTTTCTTCACGGATTTTTAGAATGACTACGAGAAAAACCACATCTGGGAATAGCTTTGTGTTAACTGAGGGTGTTTGCATACTCATGTTGATCTTGCATGTTCTTTGACATACTGAATCGTGCAATTGATTTTGTTTTGTTGAATACTGTTCACCCCAGTTTGTATGTGTTGGAGGAAGTCCGTCACGGATGAAAGCTTTTATTGCCTACATAGCTGAAGAACTGGGTCTTGGTAGTCCCACTGGTGACTATCCTAACATCTGTGCGGGAACTGACCGTTACGCAATGTACAAAGTGGGACCTGTTTTGTCAGTCAGTGTAAGTACCTCACTTAATCAAATATGTGACACTGTTCAATGATGCTGTTCAAAGCAGAAAATATGAATGCACATTTCTTTTAAACACTTAATAGATGGAGTCAGGTTTTTATTTTGAGCCACACTCAAAATAGTGCAGTCAGCCAATTAAGAATTCCTTTTTAGCCCTTTCTTGTAAGAGGACAAATCTCTGAGACTTTTATTCTTTTCTTGCCTTCTTTTTCTTTAGTGTATCACTGAGGTGTTGCAGGTTTAGAGCAGACTTACTGTTGTCTTGTCCCTGTTCTGTATCCTGAATAATGGGGAAAAAGGGTCACTCAATGCATGTGGGGTACTGGACAAAATGGCTGTATCACATCCAGAGCTAAGTATCTGCAGTGGCATTGTCAAATGTGCTAACATATCTTAAGAGTAGCATTCCATTGGATTTGTGCTGTCAACTCATGTATGCATTTTAAAACGGCATACCTTGAATTTGTAAATACGATTACATACTTCAATTGCATAACTGTAGTATCATTCTGCATTCTTTCTTTTGAATTGTAATTACCGCATTATCGTGCAAGTTAAGGTGGACTTATATTTGCTGAACTTCGTGACTAAACCACAGTGTCAGTGTTTTGAAAAAAATTTAGCTTAACTATTTCCTAGAAGTTCAGGTTGGTAAAAAATCAGAGCGGGGTTTTTCTTGTGTTTAAGAAATGTTCTGTGATGAAGTGCATTTGTCAACTATTAGTAGAGGATGCTGCCTATACTTCTGAGAATGTGAATATTTTATAAATCACGATTTTTAGAAATACTGCGTTTCATCCATAGTCCACAAAAGTCAGTGGGGGGTTTTCTGTTTATCCACAGTAGCCTTTCAGTAGGCCCATAGGTTAGGGTTTTTTGGGGAGTGAATTAAGTGACATTTGGAAAAAAAATACCAGGAAGGAGATAATTGTCCAGCTCCTTCTTCCGTATATATTTTGCATGGTCTGTGTGTATGTCGAATATGAATTTCTGCTTTCATTTCAGCATGGTATGGGCATTCCTTCTATTTCAATTATGCTGCACGAGCTGATCAAACTGTTGCATCATGCCAAGTGTTCCAACATAACCATTATTCGCATTGGCACCTCTGGTGGAATAGGTATTTCCCCTCTCGATTTCTTTTTTTCTTCAAACCAAAGCATCTTTGTAGGAGAGTAAAGCATCTCTCTGCAAGTGAGGGACTGATGGTCAGAACAGTTTTGCACAGGAGAGGAATCATTTTGCTTCTGTAATTTTGAAAGAAAAGGCAATACCTGCCTCTCTGGATAGAAAAAATGTACTCAGGAAATCTGACAAAGTGAAGAGAAGGACATGCCTGTCCTGTATACGAAGTATGAGATAAGCAAGTATATGTAGTGAAAAAGTAAAAACTTAATTCTTTCAAAAATTATTTGTAATAATAAACTGAAGCAGCTGGGCATGCACAAAAAAAATTCTCTTGGTGAATTCAGAGGCAAAATTGCCACCTTAAAAGAAGCAGGATTTGGTCAGGATGTATGTTTTGTGTGTGTGGAAACAAAGCATTAACCACATTGTAAAGCTGTATCTTTTTTTTTTTTTTTTTTTCTTTTTCCCTGCAGGTCTGGAGCCAGGCTCAGTGGTTATAACTAGGCAGTCTGTAGATGCCACCTTCAAACCTCAGTTTGAACAGGTTGTTCTGGGAAAGACTGTGATTCGCAGTACAAACCTAGATGAACAGCTAGCTCAGGAACTGATGCAGTGCAGTAAAGAAATCAATCAATTCAATACAGTCATTGGAAACACTATGTGCACTTTGGATTTCTATGAAGGTAAGGCTGGAGATAGACTAACAGAAGTATATTGGTAAGCAGCAACAGATAAATATTGAATAATTTTTTTTAATGTGAAGGTTCCAGTTCACTGAACAGAATGCGTTCCCTACTTTGAGTTGTCTTGTCAGCCGTAATTAACCTATTTTTCATATATGTAAAATCAAGCAGCTTGCTGTATTGCACTTTTAATTTTGTGGAGGTTTATTTCCCCCCAGTTCTAATAGATCCTCTGAAATACATGTAGTCTACTATGTACTTTTCACATACTCGTCAGTTAGGTATGGTTATCACAAAATTTCTGTGATGTACTGAGGCATCCAAGATGATTGGAGGAGTGAGAATTATTTGTTGCTGTTTGGTTTTTTGGTTGGTTTATTTTCACTGGTTGAGTATCTAAAATAAGTCTTCCTAAAAGAAGTTTTGGAACTTCTTTCCTGTGCACATTTTGAGGAAAGGAGTGATCGGACAACTGAAGACAATATTTTGCTGAGTTGTGTCAGTGCTGCTACGTAGGAGAGCCAAACCTCCAAGGCTTACTTTGGATAAACGTGTAGGCATTCGGGTGCTTTTCTGATCTCCCAAGTCTATTCAGAAGCATCTTTCATATCTTGTGAGAACAGAGAGTAGATGGCACCTGATACTACCTTCTCTGGCTGTTACTGGATAGGTGACAAAGGGCGCAATGCACAAGGGAACGCGTGGTCTTCATAGCAGTGCTCAGGCTTGGTCAGAAGCAGACACTGTCAGTTTGCTTATCTCCTCAGACGCCAATCAGGGGTGCAAGCAACACTTTTCTTTAGTGTCAGGAATGTATTCAACTTATGCAGCAAAAACTGAAAACAGGCTCAAGGGTATTAATTTAGGAGTACATCTCCTGAAAACAAAAAAGATACTGAGTAAAACACAGTGGAATTTAACTTTACTGTACACAACCTGCTGCTGTTTTATCTGTAGGTGTTATTCTTGAATAATTTGAATAAACTAATCTCAAAAAATTATAATAGTGTTAGCTAGTTGGCATAAAAGACTCTTAATTTCTTGCCCTAGAGAGCCTGTAAGTAATAAAATGTTCATCCTTCTAAGGTAGTATAAGGAAAGCATTTTCAAGCCTGGCAGTTTTTCTAGACAATGATTAAACAGAAAAAAATGCAGCACTTACATACAGCTTAAAATTTGTTGCTGAATTTTGACGTATGCCTCACATGCAGGAAAACCTAAATAGTAGTTTCCCGTTTATGAATTTGAGAATTTAAGCTGTAGAAGAGCAATTAAATTACCATGATTCGCATTATAAGAAATACAAGTAAAATGTAGAAGCTCTAGCAGTAGCTAAGAATCACTTTGTCCTATTCGTCTTGTGCACGAAAATAAAAGGTATTAGTAAAAGCTGGACACTGTATAGGGGAGACTGCAGTAATTGGGTGTTTATGAAAATGAATTTGTTCTGTGGCCTCATCACTGAAAATTTCTACAAAATGACTCTCTAGGACAGGGCAGGTTGGATGGTGCAATCTGCTTATATAATGAAGAAGAGAAACTGCAGTATTTGAAGGAAGCTTATGATTCTGGAGTCAGAAACATAGAGATGGAGTCTTCCGTATTTGCTGCGATGTGTAATCTCAGTGGTGTCAAAGGTAAACTAACTTAAAGTCACTTTATTCAAGTTACACAGTTTTCTGCATTGCAGGGGATTTGTGGTAAAACCTGTGAATGAGGTGTTAACATACCTTCTGCATATGAAAAAAACCCAGTTCTGGTTATAGTTTTGTTGCTATGATTGCCTAAGTTGTGAATACATATGATACAAATCAAACAAACTTCCTCACGTAGTTCTTACACAGTTCAGTTCTGTCATTTGCTCTTCTAGCCCATGGCAAGCACATAAATAATTGAATTACCTAATTACCCTATGGCATTAATTTGTTTTCTTCAGTTAGTCTTTGAAGTTTACAGGAAGCAACTGGTTAATTTAAGCAATCAGGTGATTCTCATATACATAAAACTATAATCACTGTCTATACTTCCATATCAAATTGAAAATATAAGTATTTTGTGTAGATTTGTGGCTTTAATTTTTAAACAGCTGAAGATTTTCATTAGCGTCATGAATAAACCATTCCTAATTGTAAAAGGAGTTCTTCATTTTTTTTACACAAGCTAACTAATTTTCAGTAAAGATCAGAAAAAAAATGAAGTAATTACAAATAGTGTAATACAGTGCCTTTCTACTTACCATATTAACTGTAGTCTCTCACTTTCCTTGGCAAGGAATTTGCAAATTTAAACCACTAATGTTTCTCAAACTTCTTCAAACTCAAGGAGGACAAAATGAAGAAAAAATAAGCAAAAAGGCTAACAGTTATATAAAATCATAGAATGGCTAGAGTTGGAAATCGAAGATCACATAGTTCCAACCCCTCTGCCATGGGTAGGGACACCTTCCAGTAGACCAGGTTGCTCAAAGGCCCATCCAACCTGGCCTTGTTGGATATCAAGCATCCTCAGTTCTGACTGACTTTGAGTGATGAAAAAACCCAACCCATTGTATCACGTAGCCATTAGGGAGCCTGGTCCTTTTTTCTGTCTCTACTTTGTAGGTCTGTAATGTGTATTACTGCCTGTGCTTGCTCTGCAAATTGTCACTAGCAGAAACTCCAGATACAGAAGGGTGATGGTAGAGCTCAGCTGGAGTGAAAAGAGGGGTTTTGCCTTTGGGAGTCTGATTACCAAAAGGCAGTAAATGAGCCTGAGATGATCCATGAGATCCTCGTGCACTTGAAGTGCTCCCCATCCACGAATGTCAAAGCGGCTTATCTGCTGGTTCCCAAGGGATGGCATCTACAGCACAGGGATTTGAGTTGGGGATAAGTTAGATAGTGGAGGGCTGTAACTAGATCTGCTAGAACAGTGTCTCTCATCACTTCCTACCAGTCAAGCCCTGGATACTTGTGAAATATAATTCCTATACAGAAAAACGTAAGAGTCATGGTATAACAATATGTATCTGCAGCTGCCTAAGAGCTCTTACTTTATTAATGTAGTGATCAGTTGTCTTAAACTATATCATCCACAGCATGCTAGTCCCCTAGTGTCTTATGGTACTATGCAGTGCTTTTGGGGGTTTATTTTCTCTCATATTTTTAATCTATCTGTTCCTTCAACTGTTTATGATTTTGGACTGTAGAAGTGCCAGAATGTCATTCCTAACTAGTGCTGTCTTTTAATTTCTAGCTGCCGTAGTGTGTGTCACTCTTCTGAATCGGCTTGAAGGGGATCAGATTAGTAGCTCACATGATGTACTTGTGGAGTATCAGCAGAGACCGCAGAAGTTAGTGGGTTACTTCATTAAGAAAAGTCTTGGGAAGGTATGAGATATCCATCTTTGTTTTTTAGAAGCAAAAGGCTTTCGCACAGCTGAGGTCATGGTCATGACTTCTGTGCATTAAAGGTCTTTTGCCTCAGAGTAGCTTAGAGCATTCTGTGTGTCCACGGAAGTTAATAATTTGTCACTGTACTTTGGGAACTGAATGCTGAATGGACTTCAGCTAAGTTGTGCTTAGTTATGCGTTGTTGGATGTAAGACTTGCTTTTCTGTGAATTAGAAAGTGGATCTGTTGTGAAGGACAAGCCTGCTATAATATACGAGAAATTTTTATTTATCCCTGCTGTACAAGAAAAAACAGAAAGAAAATCAAACTTTATTGCCAAGTACTTGCAAACCACCAAATTAAAATTAAGAATGCTAATCCTTTTCTTGTTGTTATAAAAATTATATAAGTTATAATTGTCTTTTTTGCGTCACTTGTAAAGAAAACTTAAAGTGAATGCAGTTTATCTTTTTGCAAACTCTGACAAACAGTACTATTTTCATATATTAAAATTTTATGAAATTGCAAAGTGTGGGACTGAATTTTCTAAGCATTAAGGACTTGACACTGAGTCGTTGAATATCTATACTTCCTAAATATTGATCCAAGAGGGTAATTCATATCCCATTTTAACTATATGATTGAATCAATACCCAGGAAACGTTTATGCATTAGGTAATCTTGCATTGAAGAACTTGAAATCTTTTGCTGAATCAAGGCTTCTGCTTTCTGAAGAGAACCCAAAGGCATTCAGAAGATGCACAGCACATTCACAGGTCTGCATTACGGTAGTTTTTTTTTTTTTCCCTTTTACTTTGTTTCTTTTTAAATTGGTTTTCATCTCCATGTCTTGAGGACATAACGCTCATTGTTGCATGATTCCCAGTTCTTCTGAAGAAATGGAGAATACCTATCTACTGTACCTGACATCAAAACCATTTCAGCAGTTTTTTTCTCTACCATTGGACTAGTGTTTGCTTCTTTTTTAAATCATACTTTTTGCTGCTGTGGTTAGAATATAATTGCATGGTCAACTAAAGAAAAATGCAGGTGGGAATGGCTCCACACTTTGTTTGAACTGTTCCTTTCTTATTTTAAAGAAAGCATAGATTTTTAAAATTTTTTATTTTTTAACTATGCTTAGTGCTTGCCTTGGAATTTCACGAAGCCCTGGAGTTCCCTTGTGAAACAGGCAACAAAGCACATGCTTGCTCTGCAACCTCCTGTTCCTAGAACAGTAGCAAGGAGATAAAAGGATCATTTAAGAAGGAATGTGCTGAAGAAAAGCTTATACCCGGTTGACCAGGATGGGTTTGGAAGAGACAGTTAGCTGTTGTAAAAGAAATACTTACTATGAATTACCTAAAGAGGAGAAGAAATATTTTATCAAGAAAAGAAACACCCAGTGTGGCTGTGTGAAGTTTTGGGGAAGTGTATTACTGCAGTTACCCTGGAGGTATAAATCTGAGACGGTGTGATTTGTCTTTTCAAAAGAAGGGCAGCAAGAATCTGGCAACTGGTTGAAAAGAAGTAGTTCCTCAATTGAAACTACACAGCCTTTGTATTAACAGTCATATAAAGTAGGCACTTCTGTTTTGATAACTAATATGAAAGCTCTTACGTGCTACATGTTGAAATGTAACTGGTATTGTAGCCTGGACGAGTTGGAGCTGAGATTTAAGCATTTGTGGAGTGACGCAACTATTCTATTAAATCGAACACAAGACCCTAGCAGAAACCCCTGGAAGTCTCTAGCTATTCACTTTTTGCCTATATGTCCTTTCTCCTTCCCACTGTTCCTTAGGACATTGTACTTTTCTTTCTGCTAATTTACTTCTTTGCTTCCTAGTAGACGGAGTAAAGGGACGTATGACAACTTAAAATTAGAATTCAAAGGAGAGCAAGTATCCTGCTGTTTTCCACTGCTCACTATCCTGTAATGCTGTATTCCTAATGCAAGAGGGTGCTCTATAGACACATCTTACGTGCAATAAAATACTGTTCTTAGCTTCAGAGGAAACTTGCCAGAGTGTTACCCTGATAAGAACAATTGTATTTTCCTTTGTGACTGCAAGTGGACAGAGAGATAAAGAAATGACTCAGCTGTGTGCATCCGGCAGTGAAGTTACCTTCCTGTAGATTTTACAAAGACATCCATAAAGAATTATAAAATATTTAACAGGCTTTAATCAATTCTTTAAAATTAGCCATTCACATTATTTCTGTATCATATAGAAAAGCAGCATACCTAAGCTGCAGAACATGAATCAAAATTTGGAGTGATGATATTTTTAAAAGCATATATGATATTAAGTATATGTTTGATATTACATAGTGCGGTGTCTCCTGGTAGATCTACAGATCCTGCAAACCACGGAAACCTCAATTTCAACTCAAAGGCCCGCTTTTTTTCTCTGTGCCACCCCACACCTAGCAATACACTACAGAATCGGTTTAGTCCAGAGATCAGAAGGGACAGAAGCAAAGAAGGAAGGCGGAAGATATTAATAGGGTGGAAGTAAGAAGGGAGAAAATGGTGATTTGTACTAATGGTTTGTTCTGTGATTCATGGCGTTCTTCTGGTCTGTTTCTACCTTTTTGTTAAATAAATGGTTGAGACAACAATGGGCATAGGCTAGAACGCATTTGTTCACATTTGCAAGAGACTGAGCACGTGCAGTAACTTGATTAGGGACTTGAAGTGGATTTTTGGTTTTGGCATCTCTATATACTTCAAAAAAAGATTTTCTTTAATGGAAGGTATGAGAAAACCTGAAAAGGAACATTTTGGAATGACCTATTGCCAGAAGTGCTTAGAGGATAAATGTTTTTATGCATCCTTTAAAAACCAAGCAAATAATTTGGTCATTTCAGTATTTCTTGAAAATATACATGTCATGTGCAACATATTTTTTTTAACATTCTTCCTAAGTCCTCACAAAGGATTTTCAGTGCATTATCTAACAGAGCTGGATTTTCTTCTCCAGTCTGGGTCTCAATATATTTCTAAATAAAATGTTTATACAGTTGAATCGGAGATGTGTTTCATTTCTGTTGACAAGATAGGTGCAAGAAACTGAAGTGTGAATGTTTTTAGGTTTGCCCATCAGCAGTCAGTTGTGTTCTGAATGCAGCGCTCAGTACTGTGAGCAGCAAACTGAGCTTTGGGGATTGGATCTGCATGCAACAACCAAATACAAAAAAGCACAGTACTGTGATTTGATGGCACTATTACGGTTTGCTACAAGATGTTGAGGTCTGCTTTCCCTGAAAGTTTCTCAGATTTTTAAGTTGGAGTGACTTAAATACGTGCTTTCTCTTTCTAAAATAATTACCATTTAATAGTATACTCCAGAGTATGAATTAAATTACAGTTAAAAAAGTCTTCTGCCTGAAGAAAAAGGAGGTCACTGAACAGAGCAACATCAAATCTGAAACTCTATGGTGCAATAATAGAAGAAAGAGTAATGCTGACAGGGGCAATGCTTTTGCTCCGGCTACAAACAAAACGCAGCAGCAGAAAAAGACAGACAGAGCCGGTTTTACACGACAGAGAAACCTGATTCCAGATGCTTCTTGTCAGCGCTGAGCTTGTAACTGCGAGAAAATTTTCAGTTTACTTATCAGCCTGTCATATTACAAGAATAAAATTGCTAGAGCTGCCCAGAAGCTCAAACAAACCACTGGCCTCCTTGTGAGATTGTGTCTGTTTTATTTGTTTAATGTGTAGCTCCATCCCTAATCAACCCTATTATTTGACCTTGCCCACAACTAGCATTCTTCATCGTATCCTAACTTTGCACACAGGAAGTGTCTCCCAGGAAAGATGCTACTAATTGATGTCATCCTGCAGGCGCTTTGTCTGCAAACCAGGTCTGTGCCATGTAAATATTTACAAGTAGCACTGCTAATAATGTTAAAAGGAAAGCCTTGTGATCACACTGGAAACCTTGTGAAAGAAATTGTGGGTGGCAGTAGGGAAATATGCTAGTTTACCAGATTCCCAGCCATATTCTCACATGATTTGACTGCATTCCTGTCTACCAAAAAGTATTTTTGGCTCCTGGGCTTTAACCTATTTAACATATAAAACTATGTTTCTTTGACGTGCTTGCCAACCCACTCTAATTAGCCTATATTAAAACTGTAGGCTAGACGTGGCGTGTTGATGGTGTCATTATAAAGCAGTCAAGTTTTAAAACCAGAGATGGATGCTGGAAGAAGGTTCTCTGCCTTTTCTGCCCCAGTGGTTTTGGATATCTTGCATATGGTAAGAGTAAACTTTCAAGTTAAAACTGAGACAAAGCCTGCTAAAGCTAAGCAGAAAAGGGCAAGTCACTATCTTCTCCTCACTTGGAGACCCAATTTTGAGCATACTTCTTTTCCATTCCAGAAGGAATGAGTGGAGCACATGATGAAATATCACAGTATCACACAGTATCACAGAATTTTCAGAGTTGGAAGGGCCCTCTAGAGATCATCTAGTCCAACTCCCCTGCTAAAGCAGGATTACCTAGAGCACATTACTCAGGACTGCATCCAGGCGGGTCTTGAAAATCTCCACACCCTCCCTGGGCAGCCTGTGCCAGTGCTCTGTCACCCTAACTGTAAACAAGTTCTTCTGTGTGTTGGAACGGAACTTCCTATGTTCCAACTTGCGCCCATTGCCCCTCGTCCTGTCACTGGGAACCACCGAGAAGAGTGTGGCTCCATCCTCCTTCAACCCACCCTTTAGATATTTGTAAGTAATAATAAGGTCTCCCCTCAGCCTTCTCTTCTCCAGGCTAAAGAGTCCCATCTCTCTCAGCCTTTCTTCGTAAGGGAGATGCTCCAATCCCTCAATCATCTTGCTTGCCCTTTGCTGTACTCTCTCCAGCAGTTCCCTGTCCCTCTTGAACTGGGGAGCCCAAAACTGGACACAGTATTCCAGTTGTGGCCTCACCAGTGCCGAGTAGAGGGGGAGAATGACCTCCCTCGACCTACTGGTCACACTCTTCCCTATGCAGCCCAGGATTCCATTGGCCTTTTTGGAAGCAAGGGCACACTGCTGACTCATTGACAATTTGCTATCTACCAGGACCCCCAAATCCTTCTCCTCAGAGCTACTTCCCAGCAGGTCCACCCCTAACCTATACTGGTGCCTAGCATTCTTCCTCCCCAGGTGCAGGACCCTACACTTGCTTATGTTGAACCTCATTAAGTTCCTCTCTGCCCAGCTCTCCAGCCTGTCCAGGTCACGCTGCATGGCAGCGCGGCCCTCTGGAGAGTCAGCCACCCCTCCCAGTTTGGTATCATCAGCAAACTTGCTGAGGATACACTCTGTCCCTTCATCCAGGTCATTAATGAATATATTAAACAAGATTGGACCAGGTATCGACCCCTGGGGGACACCACTGGTTACAGGCCTCCAACTAGACTTCATGCCACTGATAAATATGACCTTCTAATTCATCATGCAATATTCAACATGTTGCTGTTGACTACAGCCACCCTGTTAAAGCGCCCTGAAAGCATATAGTTTATTTATCCTACCGGCAATGGTGCTGCGTTTGAACCTTTTTAAGCTCTTTGTATGTGCAACCCCTAATCAAAGTTGCTATTTAAGGCTGGTACTTGCACAACGTACTGCTTGACACTGTACTGATGAAACCCAGGTCACTCAAAAGAGCTTCCAGGATGGCAGCAATACAGCTGATGTGTCTTTCAAAAAATATTCAGAACTGATTTGCTTTTCCTGCCTGTGTGCTTAATTTTCAATATTATTGTCTCTTTTGTGCCAAGGGTTTGTTGGGGGGGAGGGTGGGTGGGTTGATTTCATATTTTTCATATTTCTATAACATTGGAAATAATACAATCAAGCTCATACATCCTGTTTCTTCTAAAATTACTTTTAGAAGTAATTTCCCAGAATGTCACTGCAGGGATTGTTCATGGTTTAACATTCATGAGGTATCTTTTACTTTCATATATTTTGCTGTAGAAAAAGCAGCTCTACTACTGGAGAACACCATACTAGGCAAGAATGAATTTCTCTAGGAAAGGACAATGATGTACGAGGGCAAACGAAGTTTACAGAACTTGCTGGTGAAAGGTGTTTGTCTACTGGGTGTCTTATAGAGTAAAATGAGGAGTCAGTAGTTCATTAGTCCTGAATACTAATTGCTATTTTGTAAAATAGTTGTTTCCTGTATCCATGAAAAGAATTTTAGCATTAAAAAATAGAATGCAACATTTATGAGTATGCAATTATATAGAGCATAATAAATTAGGCACATCACACACTTGGATAAGCAGAGATTTTGCAGAATTGTTCAAAATAATTTGGCAAATGGTTTATGTGAGCTGTTTTAGTTTACATACTAGTCAGGAACTAGCTTCTGTATCAGCTGCTTTGATAAATAACTACTTGTAATTCATTATGCTGACTGATTAGTTTATCATTTCCTACAAATCACACACTATAGATTCTGCTCCCCAGTTTTCCAAAATAACTGTGTGATCCCATACATATATTCACAATATTCAATTATTGACAAATATTTGTTTAAAAATGCATACTTTGTCTGTGCACAGAATTTTCATCTCAGCTATCTCAGAATTTCATCTTTGGTCCCGGTGAGCAAAATTATTGTATATACTCTGAAATAGCAGGGATTTTAGCATTGCTTGACTAAAAGCAGAAACATCCCTTATGCAAGTGCCAGCCAGCTGTGAAGTGGAGCTCCTCGGTGAGGTATGTTCTTCCTTTTTGGTTGTTTGCCCACATACAATTTGCCACCATGGGGCATGCCATGAGGAGAGCCCCAGAGCCGGGGACGATGGGAGAGGTGAGGTGGGGGAGATGTGTCTCTGCTGCACAGCGTGGGGGCTGCTCTTCACCACTGGAGGAAGCAGAAGGATGGTAAGATGCTTGATGGCTGCTGCAGGCATGCACTTTGCCAGTACCATGACAGAGGAGTTGAGTGGGAAACGGGTTAATGGAAGAACATAAGATGTGCTTGGTGGACCCACCTTCATACATAACTTAATTAATACTGCCTTAGAGGTACAAACATGCTTAACATCATTCAGGTAAACACTGAGCTACTTTGTTTTTTAGTACGTCCTGAGGATTTTCACATTTCTATTTAAAGCTAAATCATAGAATCATAGAATTGTTTAGGTTGGAAAGGATCTTTAGGATCATCAAGTCCAGCCGTTAAACAACACTGACAAGTCCACCACTAAACCATGTCCCTAAGCATCACATCGACATATCTTTTCCATACCTCTACGGATGATGACTCCAGCACTTCCCTGGGCAGCCTGCTCCAATGCTTGACAACCCTTTCTATGAAGAACTTTTTCGTAATATCCATCCTAAACCTCCCCTGGTGCAACTGGAGTGACTAAGCTTCACAACATGCTCTGGAGGGCCAAACTGCTGCTGGGTGACCCAAATGCAAAACTTGGGAGAGGGAAGCTCAGGCACAGGGCATAAGACCTCATTCCATGGGAACTGGCAGAGCTCAGTAGAGCTGCAGATGTGCAGCTGCTCATTGCAGTAGTATCAGACTTATTAATGTTTTAGATTGCTGCCTTAGCTCAAGTCTAGTGGAAGTTGGATTCCTCACTGGTGACTTCCGTATCCAAAAAGTTTTTAGATTTTGGGGGATTTTATTCTTAACGTGGGAAAATAGCCGTGATTGTTTGGATGTCTCTTTTACTCATTAGTAACAAATTTTGTAGAAAGCGTAATGATGCAATTTACTCAGCAATAATGAGCAATAAGGAATATTTGTTCAGGCATCGCACTGTCCTAATTCAGATTTTAGATGGTTTGAATCACCTCCTATAATGGCTGTGTTATGTGTCTCCATTGACCATAGAGAGAGCTTTTGGGGATCAGATTCTATCTTAGGCAATTCATTTGGGTAGAGCGAAACATACACAAAGTTTACTCCTCTGCTCAAGGTGGCATTCCTCACCGGTAGGGCTGCCATCCTCACCCCCCAGTAAAACAGCACAGCTCTGCACCACCAGACACCTGCTGTGTCTCCAGGTGGCCCTGCTGCCACAGGTATGCACAGGGTCCTCTCCTGCAGATTCTCCCCTCAACCCCCGCACAACTCTGGGCATTGCCCTCCTTCTTCACTGAAAGAAGTGCTGGAAGACTGATTTTCATCCTGGGTGGCATGTGGCAATTGATGAACACAGTTTTCTGACTCGTCAGAATATTCCACCTTTATGTATGTAATGGAAAAGGAGAATGAAATGTCGAACACACACGTGACAAAATTAAACCGTCATATGATGATGCAATGGGACTACCACAATGCTAGATGTGTACTTATAAGGGTGTTCTAGAAGTATACAGACATTTATAGGGCTACGTGGTTAAACAGTGTACTTATTTTCCTGCTATTCTTTTTTTTTTTTTTTTTTTCCAAAAATCTAAGCATATGCATGCAAAATGACATTAACACTGCAGTAACAGTAAGTCACCAAAGTCTGGGAAAAGACAAATGTGTGTTACATATCCTTTTTTTTCCTGTTGTTTGCATTAATTTTTATTCCAGAAAAGTAGAAACAAGTGCAGAACATACACTGTGGAGTAAAGCACCCTGAAGGCATTTATACAAACCCATCCCCTTACTGTTCATTGCACTAAGCAAATGGAAAGATGAGATTCCTCAATGACTGCAAAACAAGAGGCAGAAACATAATCTCATCTTTTCTCAGCAAGCAGGCAAATCTTTTGCACTATTCTGCAGTGCTGGGATTAATCAGCTACTGAATAATACGTTCAGACTGCTTGGTGAGATGATTCTGAGCTAGAAAGTCCTTAAGAAGCCACTCTGCAAGTGGATGAAGGAAAGAAAAGACAATATGGGGCATGCTCTACACCAGTTCAAGGCTCTGTTTTGGAAGAATTGGCTCTGCCGTGTGAGGCAACCGGTGAGTTTTTGGAAATGATAAAGAAAGGAATATTTTAAATCTTCTTTTAGT
>NW_009648061.1:5776371-5785349 GCF_000708025.1 Charadrius vociferus
TACATTTTCACTGCATGGTGTTAAAGATAGGCTGGCTGCCTTGTTTTGCCTTTGGTCTCCTAATTGTTGAAAAACGCAAGTAGAGAGCAAGTGTGTTTTAACTCTGAAATGGCTGAACATATCAATGCTCCCCAATTTGCAAGTGTGATAGGAAATCTCATAAAACTTTTGGAGAGCCACAACTTATCTTTTAATTATTGTTAGATGCTACCAGTGCTTGTAGCAGTGGGGAGGATGAAAATCAATTTCCTTCACATTACAGGTACTCATTGGTAATGTAAGAAAGCTTGCACAATTGAGATCAAAATCTAGATATGGGGAATGCAAGGACTGTATATCAGAATTGTATATATTTCTAAATTTCCTTTTGTGTCCACTCTACAAAGCCTAATTTAAGCTTTCCATTTTCAGTATGCAGAAGAATGTGGCAGCTACTTCAACAGCAGTCAAAATTAAAATAATACTCAAATATGAGATGAGATGTCATTGTTTGTTTTTACTATGATTGATGTGATTTTTTAAATTTAAGAAAAAAGGAAAAGAATCCTCTCAAGCAAGATTGCATTTTTGTGGAAAAATCTGTCACTACAATTAATAGTTTCTCATCGCTTCCCCTTGTCTGTGATGAGCTGGGGATTTGCAATTAGGCATGTTGGCTCCTTTGGATAGGATTACTTCAATTAAATAAACATATGGCTTTTCCTTTCAGAAATATTTCACTTAAAGTTGTGATTTAGAGAGAGAACATCTTCTCCAAATGACTTCAAGTGATGTTTTTTAATATGAAAGATATTTTTTTGGGGAGGGATACTGTTGCTTATATTCTTCTCCATTCCTAAACACTTCTGGATGCTCCCTGTTCCTCGTACTGCAATTGGTGTGCATTAAGTGGCTTCTCAATATCTCCTGTTCTCCTCCATGCTGATCTATTTCTGTTCTTGCTCTGTGTGGTTTTCCCTTGTATCTATTTTTGAGGGACAAAATCTTAACTCATTTAAATTTGCCTTACTGTTACCTTTCCTGAATAGAGAGCTCACTGAGATGCAGACTTCCCCAAACCAGGAATTGCAATGAATGACCCAAAACAAACTTAATTCTGACTGTTCAGAGCCAGAAGCTGCCCCGGGGAATTTGCAAAACCTCCTTGTGTGCTCATTGTGTGAACACTGAGCCATGAAGGCATGCCGTTTGCAGTTACACAGGGAGAAATCCAGGTAGATCACCCACCTATACAAAGGGTAGATCAGACCCTTGTGAACCTGAAGAGAAATGCATCTCCTGAAAGATCTGGTGTACTTCAGCTCTGTATTATATTGTGTGGATCTATCTGTAGCTAATTGTCTTCTCATGGTTGTTTATCAGCAGTTAGGGCTAGAAGACAAGTGCAGTCTGTTGCATTAACGATGTGTCATGAGTGTCATGTAGTATTAGTTGATACCACGCATTGAAGGGTAAAGGGGCTGTGACAGATGTAAGTGTTCTGTAGAGAGTAGGTGTTTTGACTAAAATTCAGGCATCAGCATCTCTTATTAAGATGGTTCAAAGGTTCAGGATAATACGTGTCTTTGAACATCAGTTGGAGTTTGAAATTGCAGTTGTGTAGAAGATAACTTCTCATTTCTTAGTTTTCAGAAACTTTTGCTTCTGAGCTACAGATTCTGGAAGCTCAGGAGTTACGCACTACCAGGCGACTGTATTACCTAAGTTTTCTATCACTGCACTTCTTAACTATTGTTTATCTAGCATTTATTACCATCAAAACTTGCAAATACTTGAAGTATGAAAAGTGATTCCCAAATTCCCTTGTCTTGATGCCCCAATTTAGAGCAGAATTGGGATTATAATCATGTCATGAAATGCTTAAAGTGTGTAGTTGCTAATATGACTATTAGGAGAAAACAGAAACATAGCCTATCCTAAAGCTATGCATTTTTAAAAAGTTCCTATTATTATTTTCATTTTGGATTGATGTTAAGCACGAGAGAAAATGCTGGTATAATTCTTGCTCTTCATCTGCCCCTACAATGAGTGTCATCTTTGCCCTGCTTCTGTCCTTTACAGTTCACACTCCTTTCTTCCACACTTTAAAAGATATAAACAGCCCTGAAAGTTGCTTACTTTTGAGTGCCCTCTGTTTTGCACGTTTATGATTTTGCATCAGTGCAAAAAAAAAAATAAATAAAAAAAAATAGCAGTGCACAGTTACAAAGTTGCCTGCCTTTATCAGCCATTACCAAACTCACCATTCTTCCCAGGTGCAACTCACCAGAGTTGGCATAAGCAATCAGACCCCAGTTCGCCTCAGTGCCTGCACAAAGCAGCTGAAGAAGGGCCGCTATCTTTCAAAAGCCCTTTTTTTGGACCTTCTTCTGTTGGTGCCTTTCGTATTTGAACATGAATATGCCTTGCACAGCAGCATTACCTCCCACCTTTACCGAGAATAACTTGCTCAATAAGATCAATTTTGCTTTCTTAGTGTCTGCAGCATGCTGATGGTTCATTGAGTCCTCCAACCTATTTCCACTTCAGCTCAACCTGTTGTTGTTGCCTCTGCAACTGCCTTCAGTTCTTGTACTTATCCCAAATTCCTCTGTTATCACATGCTGAGAAGCCAGCTGAGTGTGGTTTGCTTTATTCATCTAAAAAAATCATTAGCTTACCAAAGGACAGGACTTGTAAGGGCTCTTTTAGGAGTTGGAAAAAAATCTCAAGTATTTCAGACTGCCTCACATCCAAGCATCAGTTGCGTGGTTGGTGCTGCTGCTGCCCAGGCAGTGGTTGAGATGGTAGTAAGGACAGCTGGAGCAGTCTACAGCAATGTGGACAATGGGATTATTTCTTAATATTCCTAGGTTCTCTGCAATTGCTTTTATCAACATCCAGACTAACGATACTCTAACAAAGCAAGGCATAAGCATGTTAGACTGAGAAAGTCTACCTCTGATAAGCTATTAATGCATACTGAAATTTTGGAGACAAATGGAAAAGGGGGAAATTATTTGTTTTCCTAAACCCTTCTAAACAACAGAAGTTATTCTAGTAGGCCTTTACTTGCTTGGCTCACTGGTATTCTCCAGTCATGGACTTTATATATTTATTAAACCATGAATTTTATAGATTTACCAAGATTATTGCTATTTACCCTATTCTTTAGGTGCAGTGAGGTTTCTTAGGTGAATGGCAAGAACCACAGAGAATACAGCCCAGAAGGGGAGTAACAATTGTTTACAGATCTTATTTCATTAGACTATCAAGGGATGGGAGCATCTGTTTTTACGAGGAAAGGCTGAGAAACCTGGGTCTGTTTAGCCTGGAGAAGAGAAGACTGAGAGGGGATCTTATCAATGCTTATAAATATCAAAAGGGTGGGTGTCAAGAGGATGGGGCCAGACTCCTTTTAGTGGTGCCTGGTGACAGCACAAGGGACAATGGGCACAAACCGGAACACAGGAAATTCCATCTGAACATGAGGAAAAACTTCTTTGCTTTGAGGGTGACAGAGCACTGGAACAGGGTGCCCAGAGAGGTGGTGGAGTCTCGTTCTCTGGAGATATTCAAAACCCGCCTGGATGCGTTCCTGTCCCACCTGCTCTAGGTGAACCTGCTTTGGCAGGGGGCTTGGACTAGATGATCTCTGAAGGTCCCTTCCAACACCCACCATTATGTGGTCCTGTGATTCTGCCTTTCTCCCCCAGAGCCAACGCTAGTGGCATTGTGCAATGATCACTTTGATCCCAAGGTTTGTTAAAAAAAAAAAAAAGGAAAGAGAATTTGCCAATTTTTAAAAAATGCTCCTGTTGTATTTTTATATTTTAATAATATTTGGTTTATTTGTCTCAGATTTGGAATAAAAATCCTTCCATGCATGCCAGATTTTTGGATATTCTGACTAAGCAGATTAATTTTGGAAGAGCTTAATCCAGAGGACAGTTCTCAACTGTTCTGTAGCTGGCACACCCTACTATGTTACAGCTTGTGTGACTTTTCTAGTTGCAGAATATTCTCTTGTATTACTAGCCAGACAACACTCAGTTAAACCCATAAATGGCTTATTTCTTCCCCTTTCTCTGTTTTGCTTTCCATATTCCATCTGATAATCCAGCAGCAATTCTCATTGGGTCAAACTCTTAAAGTTCAAAATATTTCTAAAAATGTAATTGGAGGCAAAAAACCCCCAAGGAGCAGGCCAAAACCAAATAACTGAAGTCTATTTGAAATAAATGAACTTATTTGGCTACATACAAAGTCCATAGAAATCTACAGGAAAAATGCCACTCAAAGCTTTAGGCCAAGTCATATGTCACACCCCATGAAAGTTGCAAGAGTGGGCCTCTGGTGACCTGCTATGGTATACCAAAGGGAGTGTGAATGGAGAAAGACCAATTAATTTCACAGCTATCTTAAATATGAATGACTGGTCCTTAATGCAGCCTAACAGGGGGAATGATAAGAAAAGAAGGTCTGTAATGAGAGTAAATCTGTATTAGTTTGGGTGAAGTAATCTAGATTTTGAACTCAGAAGCTTGGTTTATCCTGAATTGATGGGAAATTTGTTTCTCCATGTCCTGTTTCCAGCAGGGATGGGGTTAATTTCCCCCAAGAGCCGGCAGGGGGCAGGTATTCCATCCCACATGACCCATGCCTGGGCTATAAGAGGCAGTAGCCTGGGGGAGGAGAGCAGTCACCATTTTGGGGAGTGTGGTGTTGTAATTGTGTCTTTGTATCCCTTTATTGGTGTTACTGTTTTGTTTTCATCTTCCTTTTTGCTGTTTTGTTAAATTCCACTATTTTAACCCACGAGTTTTGTCCTGTCAATTTCTTTTTCCCACGGCTGTGGGAGTTGTGCGAGCGGCTGCGTGGTTCTTTGTTGCTGGCTGAGGCCAAACCACGACAGTCCATTAATAGGGTATGGTTTTGTCTCAGTTAACGGGAAACACAATGTTTTCTGCTTTTCTGCTGTGGTAAGTAAGTAGAATCTTTCAGATACCGTAACTCCTATAAAGCTCTTTGTACAAGCTCAAAAACATCC
Source organism: Charadrius vociferus (assembly GCF_000708025.1). Lineage (NCBI taxonomy): Eukaryota > Metazoa > Chordata > Aves > Charadriiformes > Charadriidae > Charadrius > Charadrius vociferus. The sequence continues at coordinate 5,781,401 of NW_009648061.1, forward strand.
CGCAGTGCTAGTACCATGCTCTTGCTCAATTACAGTGATATTTTTCATCCTAGGTCTGCTTCTCCAGAGACCTTTAATAAAACCTGTTCTGTACCTCTGGGAAGGCCTTTGTAATGATTAAAAACCTCCAAGTCTATCCCTTCTGTAGCACAAATAAATCGCTCTTACCAACCTATTTAATCCCCTGCATTTTTTGCTTGAAACCTTCTTACCAATTACAAATGCAATGTTAAGATCTCCATGATCAAAGAGGTACTCTCACCAATAAGTGTCCTAGTGAAATGCTGCTCCAAATTCCCATCTTTTTCTGTAAGGCCTAGATTTAGGTCTATACAATAACACGAGCATTTTACTAACAGCTTGGATACTGGAGACTGAGCAAGTAGGGAAAACCACTCCTGTTCTTCCCACCAGTCCTTATTAAATATATTTTTGGTTGGTAGGTGACAACCAGTGATTTGTTTTAGCCATGACTTCAGTTCTGTGCTTTCAGAAATAGAGCTGCATGGAATTGGCTGTGGTGGCTCCTCACCGTGGTTTTATTTACATGACTCTGTGTTTTGTCCTGGTTGTTGTACTGAAAGTGCAAAAAGCTGGAACAGTTATTTTAGTGCCCAGGACTCACAAGTATCATTCTGGATATTGTGCAATGGACTTCGAAGCTGTTGAGCCAACCGCACTTTCAATTTACTTACTTATGCTTGGTCTGCTTGCAAGAGGTAAAATAAGTCCCTGATAAAAGTCCAGTGCAGTAGGACAGATAGAGAACAGAACTGGGCTCGCTAGAGAGGCGCCTGGGCATAGTAGCTCAGCAACTGTGGGGCCGAGCACTAGTATTTTTGATAATCGGAAGGCCCACCACTCCTCAAGGGCAAAAACTACACACTCATTGGGTTTTCTGAAATGCCTGTACACCAATGCATGTAGCATGGGGAATAAACAAGAGGAGTTAGAGATCTGTGTGCGGTTGCAGAACCATGACCTCATTGCAATTACTGAGACGTGGTGGGATGGCTCACATGATTGGAACACTGTCATGGAGTGCTATGTTCTTTTTAGGAAGGATAGGCCGGCAAGGCGAGGTGGTGGAGTTGCTCTTTATGTGAGGGAGCAACTGGAATGTATCGAGCTCTCCCTGGGAACAGATGATGAGCAAGTTGAGAGCTTGTGGGTAAGGATCAAGGGGCAGGGTAATATGAGAGACATAGTTGTGGGTGTCTATTACAGGCCACCTGATCAGGATGGGGAAGTTGATGAGGCCTTCTACAGACAGGTGAGAATCGCCTCACAATCACAGGCCTTGATTCTCATGGGGGACTTCAACTACCCTGATATCTGCTGGGAAGGCCACACAGCTGGGCACGTACAGTCCAGGAGGTTCCTCCAGTGCATTGATGACAACTTTTTGACTCAGGTGGTGGAGGAACCTACAAGGAGAGGTGCTTTACTGGACCTGATACTCACAAACAAAGAGGGACTGGTGGAGGATGTAAAGGTTGGGGGCAGACTGGGCTGCAGCGATCATGAGAAGATAGAGTTCAGGATTAAGTGTAGAATAGACAAAATGACAAGTAGAGTTGAAACCCTAAACTTCAGGAGGGCTAAATTTGATCGTTTCAAAGAATTGCTTGGGCAAATCCCATGGGAAAGGGCTCTAGAGGGTAAGGGGGCTCTAGAGAGCTGGCTGCTATTTAAGCGTCACCTCCTCCAAGCTCAGGATCAGTGCATCCCAAAGAGAAAGAAATCAGGCAAGGGGAGAAGGAGACCTGCTTGGCTGAGCAGGGACCTTCTGAAAAGGCTCAGGTGGAAGAAGGGAGTTTACAATAGGTGGAAGAAGGGGCTGACTGCTTGGGAGGAATACAAGAATGCTGTCAGGGTATGCAGGGAGGAAACAAGGAAAGCCAAGGCAGCCTTGGAATTGAACCTGGCGAGGGATGTCAAGGCCAACAGGAAGGGTTTCTTTAAGTATATAGGAGACAAAAGGAAAACTAGGGAAAATGTGGGCCCGTTGTTGAATGAGACAGGTGCTGTGGTGACGGATGATGCAGAGAAGGCGGAGTTGCTAAATGCCTTCTTTGCTTCTGTCTTCACTGTTCGGGCCAGTCCTTGTGAGACCCCGACTTTGCAGGTAACAGAGAAAGTCTGGGGGAAACAAGACTATCCCTTGGTTGACAAGGAGCACGTTAAAGATCAGTTAGATAAATTGGATATACATAAATCCATGGGGCCTGATGGGATGCACCCTCGGGTGCTGAGGGAGCTGGGGGAAGTCATTGCTGGGCCTCTCTCCATTATCTTTGAAAGGTCCTGGAGGACAGGTGAGGTGCCTGAGGACTGGAGGATAGCCAATGTCACTCCAGTCTTCAAAAAGGGCAGGAAGGATGACCCGGGAAACTACAGGCCGGTCAGCCTCACCTCCATCCCTGGGAAGATGATGGAGCAGCTTGTTCTGGGAGTCATCTCAAAGCACCTGGATGAAAAGAAGATTATCAGAAGTAGTCAACATGGATTCACCAAGGGGAAGTCATGTCTGACTAATCTGATAGCCTTCTATGACAAAGTAACTAGATGGGTGGATGAGGGGAGGGCAGTGGATGTTGTCTACCTTGACTTTGGCAAGGCTTTCGACACTGTCTCCCACATCATCCTCACAGGAAAGCTTAGGAAGTGTGGCTTAGATGAATGGACGGTGAGGTGGATTGAGAACTGGCTCACAGATAGAGCTCAGAGGGTTGTGGTTAGTGGCGCAGAGTCTAGTTGGAGGTTAGTAACAAGTGGTGTCCCTCAGGGGTCAGTACTGGGCCCAGTTTTGTTCAACATATTCATCAATGATCTGGATGAAGGGATAGAGTGTACCATCAGCAAGTTTGCTGATGACACAAAACTGGGAGGAGTGGCTGACACGCCAGAAGGCTGTGCTGCCTTACAGCGTGACCTCGCCAGGCTGGAGAGTTGGGCAGAAAGAAACCTTATGAAGTTCAACAAGGGTAAGTGTAGGGTACTGCACCTGGGGAGGAATAACCCCATGCACCAGTACAGGTTGGGGGCTGACCTCCTGGAGAGCAGCTCTGTGGAGAGGGACCTGGGAGTCCTGGTGGACAACAGGATGACCATGAGCCAGCAATGTGCCCTGGCGGCCAAGAAGGCGAATGGCATCCTGGGGTGCATCAAGAAGAGTGTGGCCAGCAGGTCGAGGGAGGTCATCCTCCCCCTCTACTCTGCCCTGGTGAGACCGCATCTGGAGTACTGTGTCCAGTTCTGGGCTCCCCAGTTCAAGAAAGACAGGGAACTGCTGGAGAGGGTCCAGCAAAGGGCAACAAAGATGATTAGGGGACTGGAGCACCTTTCTTATGAGGAAAGGCTGAGGGACTTGGGTCTCTTTAGTCTAGAGAAAAGAAGATTGAGGGGGGATCTTATTAATACATACAAATACTTAATGGGAGGATGCCAGGGGGATGGGAGTAGTCTTTTTTCAGTGGCACCCAGTGATAGGACGAGGGGTAATGGGCATAAACTTGAACATAGGAAGTTCCATCTTAACATGAGAAGGAACTTCTTTACTTTGAGGGTAGTGGAGCACTGGAACAGGCTGCCCAGAGAGGTGGTGGAGTCTCCCACTCTGGAGACATTCAAAACCCGCCTGGACGCTGTCCTGTGTAACGTGCTGTAGGTGACCCTGCTCTGGCAGGAGGGTTGGACTAGATGATCTCCAGAGGTCCCTTCCAACCCTAACAATTCTGTGAATTCTGTGAATGTGTGCTCGCAGCTGAGAAGGCCAACCATATCCTTGGCTGCATCAGAGGAAGCGTGGCCAGCAGGTCAAAGGAAGCGATTCTGCCCCTCTACTCAGCTCTCGTGAGACCCCACCTGGAGTACCGTGTCCAGCTCTGGAGTCCCCAACATAAGAAGGACATGGACCTGTTGGAGCAGGTCCAGAGGAGGGCCACAA
>NW_009648061.1:5788306-5792385 GCF_000708025.1 Charadrius vociferus
CTCTCCCCAATCAGCTGAACAGGGCGGATTGGAGGACAGGGGGCAATGGCAACATGTTCCTGCCCGACGCAGCAGGCGCCGCAGGCATCCCTGCCCATCAACTCTCACACCTTCCCAAGTACCACTGCACAACAGATACACTGTCCTGCAGGAGGAACGGAACAACAGTGAGGATGGTAATCCTCCCAGGTTGGAGGACTCGCTGAGGCCTAGTCAGACCACAACCCAAATCAAAACTTCCTCAGTGAAAAAGAAAAGACGGGTCATTGTTATGGGGGACTCAATTCTGAGGGGGACGGAGGGCCCCATATGTAGACCGGACCCGCTACATAGGGAGGTTTGCTGCCTCCCTGGGGCCCGGGTTCGTGACGTTAAGAGAAAGCTTCCGTCCCTGGTACGGCAATCGGATTATTATCCCCTTTTAGTGTTTCAGATAGGTAGTGACGATGTAGTAAGAAGAACGCCAAGAGCAATGAAGAAGGATTTCAGGGCCCTAGGACGACTAGTTAAGGGATCAGGAGCCCAAGTCTTGTTTTCTTCTGTCCCTCCTGTTGCAGGGAATGATGAGGAGGTTAACTGGAAGAGCCAGCAGGGCAATGACTGGCTCTGAACTTGGTGCCACAGACAGGGTTTTGGGTTCTTCGATCATGGCCTGATTTACAGATCACCAGGCCTGCTGGCAGCAGATGGGAAAAGCCTGTCACGCAGGGGGAAAATGGTTCTTGGAACGGCGTTAGCAGGGCTCATTGGGAGAGCTTTAAACTAGATTTGAAGGGGGATGGGCGTGTAACTGGGCTCGCTGGAGAGGCGCCTGGGCATAGTAGCTCAGCAACTGTGGGGCCGAGCACTAGTATTTTTGATAATCAGAAGGCCCACCACTCCTCAAGGGCAAAAACTACACACTCATTGGGTTTTCTGAAATGCCTGTACACCAATGCGTGTAGCATGGGGAATAAACAAGAGGAGTTAGAGATCTGTGTGCGGTCGCAGAACCATGACCTCATTGCAATTACTGAGACGTGGTGGGATGGCTCACATGATTGGAACACTGTCATGGAGGGCTATGTTCTTTTTAGGAAGGATAGGCCGGCAAGGCGAGGTGGTGGAGTTGCTCTTTATGTGAGGGAGCAACTGGAATGTATCGAGCTCTCCCTGGGAACAGATGATGAGCAAGTTGAGAGCTTGTGGGTAAGGATCAAGGGGCAGGGTAATATGAGAGACACAGTTGTGGGTGTCTATTACAGGCCACCTGATTAGGATGGGGAAGTTGATGAGGCCTTCTACAGACAGGTGAGAATCGCCTCACAATCACAGGCCTTGATTCTCATGGGGGACTTCAACTACCCTGATATCTGCTGGGAAGGCCACACAGCTGGGCACGTACAGTCCAGGAGGTTCCTCCAGTGCATTGATGACAACTTTTTGACTCAGGTGGTGGAGGAACCTACAAGGAGAGGTGCTTTACTGGACCTGATACTCACAAACAAAGAGGGACTGGTGGAGGATGTAAAGGTTGGGGGCAGACTGGGCTGCAGCGATCATGAGAAGATAGAGTTCAGGATTAAGTGTAGAATAGACAAAATGACAAGTAGAGTTGAAACCCTAAACTTCAGGAGGGCTAAATTTGATCGTTTCAAAGAATTGCTTGGGCAAATCCCATGGGAAAGGGCTCTAGAGGGTAAGGGGGCTCTAGAGAGCTGGCTGCTATTTAAGCGTCACCTCCTCCAAGCTCAGGATCAGTGCATCCCAAAGAGAAAGAAATCAGGCAAGGGGAGAAGGAGACCTGCTTGGCTGAGCAGGGACCTTCTGAAAAGGCTCAGGTGGAAGAAGGGAGTTTACAATAGGTGGAAGAAGGGGCTGACTGCTTGGGAGGAATACAAGAATGCTGTCAGGGTATGCAGGGAGGAAACAAGGAAAGCCAAGGCAGCCTTGGAATTGAACCTGGCGAGGGATGTCAAGGCCAACAGGAAGGGTTTCTTTAAGTATATAGGAGACAAAAGGAAAACTAGGGAAAATGTGGGCCCGTTGTTGAATGAGACAGGTGCTGTGGTGACGGATGATGCAGAGAAGGCGGAGTTGCTAAATGCCTTCTTTGCTTCTGTCTTCACTGTTCGGGCCAGTCCTTGTGAGACCCCGACTTTGCAGGTAACAGAGAAAGTCTGGGGGAAACAAGACTATCCCTTGGTTGACAAGGAGCACGTTAAAGATCAGTTAGATAAATTGGATATACATAAATCCATGGGGCCTGATGGGATGCACCCTCGTGTGCTGAGGGAGCTGGGGGAAGTCATTGCTGGGCCTCTCTCCATTATCTTTGAAAGGTCCTGGAGGACAGGTGAGGTGCCTGAGGACTGGAGGATAGCCAATGTCACTCCAGTCTTCAAAAAGGGCAGGAAGGATGACCCGGGAAACTACAGGCCGGTCAGCCTCACCTCCATCCCTGGGAAGATGATGGAGCAGCTTGTTCTGGGAGTCATCTCAAAGCACCTGGATGAAAAGAAGATTATCAGAAGTAGTCAACATGGATTCACCAAGGGGAAGTCATGTCTGACTAATCTGATAGCCTTCTATGACAAAGTAACTAGATGGGTGGATGAGGGGAGGGCAGTGGATGTTGTCTACCTTGACTTTGGCAAGGCTTTCGACACTGTCTCCCACATCATCCTCACAGGAAAGCTTAGGAAGTGTGGCTTAGATGAATGGACAGTGAGGTGGATTGAGAACTGGCTTACAGATAGAGCTCAGAGGGTTGTGGTTAGTGGTGCAGAGTCTAGTTGGAGGTTAGTAACAAGTGGTGTCCCTCAGGGGTCAGTACTGGGCCCAGTTTTGTTCAACATATTCATCAATGATCTGGATGAAGGGATAGAGTGTACCATCAGCAAGTTTGCTGATGACACAAAACTGGGAGGAGTGGCTGACACGCCAGAAGGCTGTGCTGCCTTACAGCGTGACCTCGCCAGGCTGGAGAGTTGGGCAGAAAGAAACCTTATGAAGTTCAACAAGGGTAAGTGTAGGGTACTGCACCTGGGGAGGAATAACCCCATGCACCAGTACAGGTTGGGGGCTGACCTCCTGGAGAGCAGCTCTGTGGAGAGGGACCTGGGAGTCCTGGTGGACAACAGGATGACCATGAGCCAGCAATGTGCCCTGGCGGTCAAGAAGGCGAATGGCATCCTGGGGTGCATCAAGAAGAGTGTGGCCAGCAGGTCGAGGGAGGTCATCCTCCCCCTCTACTCTGCCCTGGTGCGACTGCATCTGGAGTACTGTGTCCAGTTCTGGGCTCCCCAGTTCAAGAAAGACAGGGAACTGCTGGAGAGGGTCCAGCAAAGGGCAACGAAGATGATTAGGGGACTGGAGCACCTTTCTTATGAGGAAAGGCTGAGGGACTTGGGTCTCTTTAGTCTAGAGAAAAGAAGATTGAGGGGGGATCTTATTAATACATACAAATACTTAATGGGAGGATGCCAGGGGGATGGGAGTAGTCTTTTTTCAGTGGCACCCAGTGATAGGACGAGGGGTAATGGGCATAAACTTGAACATAGGAAGTTCCATCTTAACATGAGAAGGAACTTCTTTACTTTGAGGGTAGTGGAGCACTGGAACAGGCTGCCCAGAGAGGTGGTGGAGTCTCCCACTCTGGAGACATTCAAAACCCGCCTGGACGCTGTCCTGTGTAACGTGCTGTAGGTGACCCTGCTCTGGCAGGAGGGTTGGACTAGATGATCTCCAGAGGTCCCTTCCAACCCTAACCATTCTGTGAATTCTGTGAACAGCAGGCTTGAAATCAGAAGACTTTGGTTAGCCCACAGTTTCCCCAGATAGTCTCCCAAGTCGTCATCCCAAGTGGCTTCTGCAGCATACAGAAAGATGAGTAGGAGCAAAGAGAGACAGATGATAAGTAGCTCTATCCTATCTAGAGGGCATTATCAAGTGAATACCTAAGTACACCTAGAGCTCTGCTCACAGGTGTCAGGGCCCTGAGGCTACTGATAGGTCTTAATGGCCCTAAACAGCCTCACCGGGGTCTCCACCCACACCCCCAACCCCGCCCCTATTTAAACTCTGTCTGGGGCCTTCAG
>NW_009648061.1:5792478-5811014 GCF_000708025.1 Charadrius vociferus
CAGGAGCTGTAGCCTCTGGCTCAGCTGTACCTTCCTATAGACTCTGCTGGTGGTTGTAGGGCTGTGTCTGACCCTGGTTGCTCTCGTGGGATATGACCATGGCCTGCAGGTTAGCTTCCTGGCCTGATCTTATGCCTGTCTCATCACTGCAAACTCACCTGGAGATCCAGGCTCTCAGTTGACCATTGCTGCCCTTGCCCAGCCCGCTTGCCTTGCCTGACAAGGACGCTGCTGACCCTGGCACCCCCTTTGGCTCCTTGCCCTTTAGGGGGCAGCTGGCTGGTGCTGTGCCCTGACTGCCAGCTTTGGTTGCTGTGAGCCCTGAGGTGAGCACCAGGAAGCCTAGCATGTGGCTCTCCAGGGTCTGCGCCCCTATAAACAGCCTCCTCCCTCAAGCTCTGGTCTCCCACAGCCCTGACCCTCTGCCTGGGCTTTTTGTAGGACCTTCTGTCCCACTCCTTTCCCCCAGCACTGGCCTGGAGGGGGTGGCGGTTGTGTGTATCTCTAAGGGCAGTGTAGTGACACCTCCTCCTCCAAGTCTCTTCTGCAGCATCCCTTTCCTCATCTGTTGTAACTGGTTCCATAACCCTCCCCAAAATATCCCACTGATACCCTGCAGCAATGATACCTCTCCAGAGTAAGACCCCCTCTGATCCCAAATGGGAGGTATAGGGACAGACATGCCAAGGAGGGGAGGTTGCTACCAGTGCCCTGGGGGTGCTGCTAAGCCTCAATGGCTCTGACTGTCCTCACCTGGGGCTCCACCTGGGCCCAGGTCTCAGCTGGAATAGGGCTTCTGGGTTCTCAGCTCCTGCGTGGGTGAAGTCAGAGGAGCACTGCTCTCCAGCTCAGCTCTTGTGCTTGGCCACTGCCTTTCTGGATTGACTGTGGTTCTGCCTCATCACCATGACTGTGCCTTGAGGATCTGGACTCCTGGTTGAAGCTGGCTGAGCCTGCCCTGCTTGCCTCATGGGGTCCTGTGGGACAGGTCCCCAGCTGGCTGAGGTTCCCCACCTTGTGTTGTAGGGAGGTTGTACTGTTCATGGCTCCATGTGCCCTAGGGAGCAGCCGTCCTTTCCTGCTCCCTAACAGTTTGAAAGCACCAGGCCTCGCCTGTGTTTGGCTGGCTCCTGTTGGGTTTGGAGTGTGTCCAGTTGGCAATTTCCCTAAATTTCAAGAGGCCTTTAGTTCCTTGCCTTGTATGCAGCAGAGCAGGCCTTTTCCACAGGGAAAACTCTGCCACTGACTTTTGTTCTAAAGCATTATATTACTTTTCTCAGGTATTTTTCTAATATACCCAAGTTTAGGAATCACTTCCCCAGTGGGATTTGATTCAACCCTTACAGTTTAGAAATAAAAATCCTCAACAGGCTTTGGAGAAGTTAGTAGTCTATAATGGGAAAGCTTTAGTGTGGTTCTTTGTCACTTCTACCACATTTCTGTTACTGAGTTTAGTATTCACGCTTTCCTAGCTCTTTTATCAGTGAATCTAGAAGTCCTTTGAAAGTTGGCTGGATGGCAGTTTCTTCCTTTTTTGCAGCTGAAAATTGAGACAATTGGGTTTGTTTGCTTGTTGTTTTGTTTTGTTTTTCCCATGCAATCTGTTTTGGGGGTTTATATCCTCTCTGCGGAGGGATGAGCACATACGACGTATGTGCTATTTGCGCAGAGGGAGACCTGTTCAAAATCTGCAAGCCCTGCAGTGCACCAGCTTGGGTGCCATTCCGTTGTGGCCCTGGAAATAGGAAGGCAGGGAGAGAAGTGTGGCGGTGGACAGCCTCAGGCCTGTTAGCTTGGTGTCACAATGCCCTGCGGCTGGAGGTGACTAAGGCAGCTTTTGGAGAGAGGTGACCACAAGTCAAAGAAAGGCTGTAATGGCAGCAGTCAGGGAGCCAGGCAAGGACAAGGAGGTATGCCACCAGGCAGGGTTCAGGGGAACATGAGGAGCTGCAGCACGGTGCAGAATGCTGCTGGCTTTTTAGGAGGCTCAGGTATGGGAAAGCTGGATGTCACTGCCATCGCGTTGTCAGAGTCTTTGTGTTGATCAGAGAGAAATATCTACAGACACTATAAATAGAAGAAGTGAAAATTGCTTTTGTACTCTGAAAGTAGTGTATTTGGCAATGTTATAAGGATTTTAAATAGAAGTCAATTAATAATTTGATTTTAATGATCTTATTTTCCTTTAAGTAGTTGTAGAGGGGATATTTAATGGTTTTTATTAAAAGATATATGAATTGTAATGATTTGTTCCCAAATCCTGTTTTCTATAGTATTGATGATGTTTTGATTTTCTTTTTCAGGTCTTGTCTCTCACTGAAATACTCTGGCCATGTGTGCTTTTCTTGATTCTGGCTGCAATCCGCTTCCAGGAGCCCCCAAAATACAAGGAAAACTGTATGTTTTTTTTTCACCTGTGTTCTATTTTGGTCACCTCTGCTTGTAGAAGTATTTAGGAAATATTAAAGATATCCTAGAAGGGAGGGACTTAAATGTGGTGGAGCCGATGGAAAGAATTCCACAGCAAGATTCAGTCTTGTGTAGCTGTGGATCTGAGCAAGCCATATTTAGGCAGGAAAGAAATACAAAGTTTAAGGTCTGATTTGTCAGAGCAGTTTTAAATATATACTTTGAAGTAAGGTGGATTACTTGGGGTTTAGTTGTACTTATTACTTTCTATTGAGTAGTGGAGTTTAGATGACTGGCTCAGACATCGACAATTGTGCAGTGGATATTAACAGTTAAATGTCTCAGATGAATCTTACCCTTACCCACTTCCTGGGATTTAGAAGGGACATTTAGTAAATAATAAATTCTTCCATCAACACTTCAAAACTTGTTATGACTACATCCATCTTATAAAGCTATTTTTGCTTTTTTTCTTGTCAGACGTTAGCTTCATTCAGAAAAGAATGATTTGTGTATTACAGTCTATTCAGTTTATTATTCTGTTATTCACAGATGTGTAAGCTGGGGATAAAACAGCCTTAGCTACATTAGAAACCAATTTGGTAAAACAGTTATAGATCTGTACAGTGAAAACATTTGCAGAGAATCTAGCCTGCACTATATACATTTACTTTAGACTAGCTCTAGTCTGGACCCAAGGATGCAATGCATGCTGATGGTTTGTGTGCATTAAGTGTGCTCTTGGAGTACATATTCTGCCTTGTTTTAGCAGGAAGTAATCCAGTGTACATGCTCAGAGAGCTTTCTACAATGTGAACTGAAGTGTGCTAAGTAAAAATAACTCATCTGCAAACGGCTCTGGTCATTCACAACTCAAAATTCATTATTTTATACATCAGGTACAGTTCCTGGTGAATGAAGGATGGTTTGACTAACAGTGCAATTCCTAATGGTACATGCCTCAAAGATAGTGGCACATGAATTTAAATAAAATTAGGATTTTTAAGTATCATGTACAATTCCCCATTTTAGCATCTTTCAATTCTGAATATTCAGTAAAAGTGCTAGCCCAAATGCTAGTTTTATCTCCGTCTCATTTAATTCCCTTAATTTTGATGTAATGGTTGCCAAAAGAAAGATATCCAGGGGAAGAGGGAAATGACCTTTCAAATCTTTCTCAATTTTAGCTAATTTAAACAGAGAAATGAAATTAAGTAGGATCCCTATAGCTATTCCTTATGTTTCAAAATAAGCAAAAAGTGGCTTTGTATTTTGAAGTTTAAATTCTCAGAGCCATGGAGAGATATGGATAAATTCCAGAGATGTGGAAAAGTTGCTGTTTATACAGCCTTGAGGGATGTGCATTCAGACATTGCTGAATAACAGTTCCTTTATCTCATGAAAGCTGGGGCAAAAAGAGGAAATACTATTTTTTGAAGAAGTCTATATTCTAATCTAGGTCACAAGTCATTTTGGGAAGAGAGGCTAGAAAGCATATGATGTTGCAACAGCATTACTACCATGAAAATCAGCTTTTCAAAGACTGTGCTCAAATGTTATACCCTGTTCTCACAGTCTGACACAAAAGTTATTCATCTTCTGTGGTGAATTAGTTGTTCTTAAATGGGACACCTGCCATCCGTACAACTTCATTGTTTGCAGGCGACAAAGCCACTTTCTAGGAGAAGGGAACAGAGTGTGATGGTAGAGGTTTGTAACTGCAATGTCACTGGCTTTAATTCTGCCACTGTGTGGTTTTAGGTTACTTAGAAGCTCGGGATTTACCAAGTCGGGGCCTTTATCCTTTCATGCGGACCCTTTTTTGTAATGTTGGTTCCAGATGCAAGAATATGAGTTACACAGCACAGAAAAACAACCGCTTCAGGTAAGTTATACGAATGTGACAGAGCAGTCAGTATCACAGTGCATCTTTTTCTACAACAAAGGTTCTTAGTGTCTTGTAGACAGGTAGAACAGGAGGTTTGTTACTCTTTGCTAAAAGTTGCCTTTGGTGTCTTTATGAATATAAAATATGTAGGGCCTTAGTCATGCCTCTCCCTACTTTTTGTTTGCCTTTCTTGGGCATTTCATGCTTTATTAGATACTCAAAAGTGTTTTGGGGGGAAAATTGGAGAGGTGCTTTGTGATATCATACCTGCATATCACACATGGATTTAAACTTTGAATATTTTGGGACCATATATGGCAGAAGAAATAAACACAGAAAAGCAAAACAGGGGTAACTCCTGTGTAAGACACAAAAAGCCAAAAAGGAGTAGCAGATGCTCTGTAATAAAAAGAACTTGAAAAAGTAGTCTGTGAGAGGGCCTTGTCACAGGATCCCAGAATGCAGAAAGAAAAAAAATGAAGTTGAATCTGGGCTTTTCCTTTAGGAAATGTAGTGGTTTCATCTACTTCAAAATGTTGAAAAGCATTGAGATACAAAGACACTTATGCAAATTGGCTGAAGGATGTAGTCATAAGCAACCTTTCAAAATACATAACAATAACGTCAAATTAAGGTGAGCTAATCAGAATATATGTATGTATATATGTATGTTTATTCTTAGAAAATGAAGAATATCTACAAAAAAGGTCTTAGAGGTTTGAGCCAGTTAAGTGTGTAATAGCATCAAGTTTTTATGGTTTATTATTGTAGAAGTTTATAGGTAGCAATATCAGCATGCAGCAAGTTGGAAAGCTTCAGTATCACATTAATAGGCCATAATATTTACCGTTTGATCTAGGCAGTCTGTTCTAGTTATTTGTACACGTAGTGAGCTGTTGATTAAGCATAAGACCATGCAAAATAAATCTCATTTATGGGCAAACACCTTCTACATAAGACAGTAATTTGTTAGAGGAATTAAAATCTTTACAGTTTAAGCCATGAATCATTATTAGTCCATATCTAGTATTACATAAAATAGTTATATACAGAAAAAACAGTATTACAGTAATATCCCTAAACAAAAATTATCCTAATAATAATAATAATAATAATACTACAGTTAAAATTGTTACATAACCACTTAGTTTCTACTCCTTTCCCTGGGGTTATGCTCATCTTTCCACTGCCATACTGGGTGGTAAGGTCAGCAGCTGCAGTGTGATGGTGGTGGGGTTGTTATGGCAAGTCGTGATCTGGAGCCCGTTACTTGGAGGAATGTGGTGTTGATGGCTTCTTTTTCACTCTAGGGTGCACTTAGGGTCACTTATGTTTGCTAATGTGCTTTTATACCTTGCTTGTTCTCCACTGGTCTGCATATCTATGATACATCTGAATTTATATAGTGCATCTGAATGTATATGGTATCCTTTACCTATGTTAGGTACCTGTTCTTTTTTCTTGATACTTATAAATTGACTTTGTTACTGACTGCTAGTGAGTTGTTCATAGCCATGGTGTCCTCAGTGCCAGCCTGTGCCCCATCTCTTATCATCCCAGACCTGTACTCCAGTACAGTGCATCCTGTGTCCCCACTTCTCAAGGCCTATTATACTGGGGCTGTGTTTCTCTGCACTGCTTTGCTATGTTAATTGTAAATATCTCCCTTTGCACTGAACGATCACTTGTTACTACTATCTGTATAAAACTATGGTGATATTGTACAATGACAAGTGAAAGTAAAGCAAACAGCCATAGCTGTCTGGCCAGGAAAAAAAAAAAAAAATTAAACTAAAGCAAGTCAGACCCAAAACTTCAGGCACATTAAGGCACGTTCAGACAAAGCAAAGGTGGCAAGTGTCATGCTGTGGTCTTGCAAACTCAGTACAAAGCCTGTAGCCTGTTAATTGAAGTGGCAATACTATATTACTGGGTTATAGAGTTACAACAGCTGCTGGCCTTTTTAAAAATTGTTTCCTAAAGGCATAGTTTTTATTTATATCACTAGTCCAGATGCCATCTAAGTGTGTTAAACCTCTCGAAACTATGAGCCATATTGACTGCTCTACATGCTTATTTACACTGCTTTCACTGAACTGCCCAAATTATATTTCAACTCAAAAGAAAAGCAGGAAAGAATTTCCTGGAGGCAGTATTAGACCTACTTAAGAAGCAGTGAAATGATTCAGTGGCTTTCAATTTTTCAACTGAAAAATAAAATGCATGCATGTATGCATATTTATACACTCAATAGGCTACACCGAGTAGCATATAGCCTAGGTAAAGAAAAGGGGTAAAAAGGTAGGATGAAGTTCATTCTGAGGTCAGTCTATTCCAGCAGGTCCATCATTATAAATTAAATCAACCTCAGGGCTGCTGTGACTTATGCTGGCTGCCAACAGCCTTAGGAATACAGACTGTCAGCTTGATCAGCCAAACATAACTGAATCCTGCAATGTCCCTGTGTTGACTGGAGAGAAGGGGTGGCATAGGAACAGTAATACCAATTATTGAAGATTTATATTGAACCTTAGGTGGTTCTTTATAATCATTTTCGGGGACATTTTTGCATCAACAATATTGTGTTTATTAAGTGTAAATCAAAGACTGTGCATAGTTTGCATGGACGCTTAACCCATTTGTTTTCACAGTATGTACCACATGGGTGCTGTCAGTTTGAAATATAGTCATTGCCTTTTGGAAAAAGTAATTCTATGACTTCTCTTGGAACCTCCACTATGAAAGCCATAAACCACCCAAATAACTATTTGTCAGTGAGCAGCCTGAGCAGGGCTGCTCCATGACAGGGGCTTAGCCAGTGGTTGAAGTCATCCTGGTGTGGACCATGCCCTCACAGATGTGGCATCGTGCCCCCAGGCAACAGGCTCCATTAACAGCCTCCAACATGGTAAGAAGATAAGCCAGGTGAAGGCTACAACTACATTAACTTTGATTTGCAGCAAGATCTGCCACCTCCTCTGATGCCTCAGAAACCATCCATTTTTCAGTAGCTCGAAGGCTTTGTTCTTGCTTCTCTCTTCAGCCACTGCAAAAGCTGCTGGCTTGCACCTCTTTGATGTGATTCCCTAGCCTGTAACGCCCAGCAGTATCTCAGAGCAAAGGAGTAAGGAAATACTTAGGAGGTATACTTAGGAGCTCCCATGACAAAGGACATTTTCCCCTGCTCTTTCCAGAATGTTCCACCCCCACCTCACCTTAACAGAGCACAGAGTAAAATTACGAGCATGCAAATAAGATAAAAACCATGCAGCACGGTGTCCTATGGTGTTATACCCACACCCATGAACGAGAGTACATGTGCATGGAAACATTAATGTATTCCCAGTACTCTTAATTGCACTGCAAGTCTTGCAGATTGCAGTGGGATTTGCCCTTGCAGCTGACTCCTATATCTATGTTTGTTAGACTTCTCAGTACCTAAAAGAAAATTAAGCTTAGGTTTTCTCAGACTTAGATCTACAAAGATCATGAAAACAAGACTCTAAATTAATGTTATTTCTAAGCACATTAGTTTATTTCTCTTTGTTTAGCTATAAGTAGTAGCAGCCTGAGCAGCCTCACCCTGTAGGTATGTCAGAGCCCCAGGTCTGTCCCTGGCATCTTCTCTTGGACCGACCCCTTGTTCCTATGTGGTAGCTTTGTCTCCTTTGGCATCTGACTGAACTCCTGGGCTTATCCTGCTGTCTTCAGTTTGATTTTTGTTGCTTATGTTGGGGCTGTCACTGTACCCTGTGATCTACCCCCAGCTCTGCCTGCTGGCTGGGATCCTGGGGGACGTTACCCCATCGGTGAGGGCATGGCCTCCTCCGTGGTCACCTCAGCTTGGCCCCCCTCCTGAAGCAGCCCCGCTCATGCTGGTCCCTTTCTTCTTGCTGATTTTATTGATAACTGGGCCTCTGTGGTTCTCTAGTGGAGAAGTATTAGAAGAGCTCATGTATGAGAGCAGGTGTAGAAAAACAAAATCAAGGAAGGTCTAAGCAACAATGATAGCATTTGTGTAAGAATTGCTTAGAGGGTCAAATTTTTCTTTGATGATGTATATCTTCAAATGAAAAAAGAAATAAAACTGCAAGATAGCTGTATGTCTACAGCAACTTATTGCAGTAGTAACCGTATGTAGTCTGCAGACTTGTAGTCTTATACTATGTAGTTGGAAACCAGAAATCTAAGCAATTTTTGTGATCCTGCTGGTAGATTGTCAGAGAGTTAGGGAGAAAACATAAGTTTTCTTCATTTTATAACCAATTAAGAACAACTTTTTTTCGTTCATTATATTTTTTTATCTATTGCATTTTTGAAGGCTTATAACAGTACGCAACACGAAGGGGAAACATCTTTCCTTTCTGTGACTGACACGCAGTAAACTATTGTCCAGGGTGTGTGTTGGTGTTGATGGAGATGTCATGTCTCCAGGCTGTTCTGAGATGCTGCAGAGCAGGAGCCAGCACAGCTGGGTCTTTGCAAGTTTAGAGAGAAATTTTTAATGTGGTGACAGGGGTGAGTTTGAGACATGAGTTTGCTGAGAGGTTTATGAAAATCACCAGTCTAAATTGCATTGCACATAATAGCTGAGATCTCAGATGAGCTCTGAAATGTTCTTATTGTTGTCCCAAGTAACTGGGTAATTTGGGCAGAATTAGGTTTTTCTGAACCATGACTTAGGAAATGCCAATTGCTTTTACATGCTCACAGAGATGCAGTCTTTTTGCTCTTTTGCAGTGTTTTGTTATGGTCAAAACTCATATGAATGTCTGTCTTCAGTTTGATTTTTGTCCTTATGCAAGTATTTCTGGAAACGCACAATTAAGGGAAGAGTTACCATGGATGATAATGAACCAATATTTGTATACAGAACTTCTCCTAACAGGCCAGTTCTAATTATATATGTCCTCTCCTACAAATTGCTGGCTTCCTCCTTTTGTCCTTTTTGTCATCCCTTCTCCACTTTATTGTTCCTAGCAACTGCTGCTGTTGACTTCCTTTACACATACATAAGTAAGTTAATGTCATCTTCTGCCCCAGAAAGCACACTTTGAAGGCTCTTTGGGAGAGTAACAGTAGAACAATTAAGTATTTTTGTTGGCACACTGTCTGAAAATTGCTTGTCTTGATGGTCCCTGCAGCTGGTTTTGAAGTTTAATTTCTTATTTTTTTGGCAAGATAGTGACATTTTCCTGCAATTTTGTGTAACTAGTTCTGAATTAAGAGACTAGTAGAATCTCATAGCATTCTTATTAGGAGATTAATATGGTCCCATATTACCATGTTGAAGACATGTAGAATCCTTTAAAACTTAGCATGGATATTCAGCAAATGGAACCTCTGTAATATTTTAATCTGTTTCATAAAACTGAGCCTGATAACTAATATGCCCATTGCCATTTCTTCTTCCAAAGGAGATTGCACCCAGCTCCAACAGTATCCAGAGGAAGGGCTGTGGCAATGATGGCAAAAGAGGGGCATAAGTGGCGTCTGGCTGACATCAGTCCTGCCCTGGAAATCCCCATGAAGCAAATAGCTCAGACACAGCACATCCGAATGGCTGCTGTCATCCTGCAGAGAGGCTTGTGCGTGGGAGTGCGGTGTTTCTATGAGTTTTTCAGGTTGCTATTGCGGCTTTATCTTCTGTAATAGCTGGGCCTTATGCCTGTTTTTTCAGTCCTTCTTCCATACCCTGAACATCTACAACCCCCTACTGTTTCCCAGTTCTTCCTCCGGTTTCACTATGAATTTGCTTTTCCCTGAGGTTCTCCCTGGAGCTCTCCAGAGCCACCACGCTCCAAGTGCTGCCAGCTATTTTCTTCGATGCTTCTAGTCTGTGTATCTTCCCCATACCCCCCTCCGTGTACCCTGTGGGACCCCTTGTAGGGCAGTGGCTTGTCTCCCCAGCCCTCAAGCCCGGAGACACTGATGGGACAGCCCAGCTGAGCTTGCTGTCCTGCTCGGGCAAGGGGCAGAGGCACAGCATGGTTATGCAGGCTGCTGCTGCTGCTTCACACAGTGCCTAGGGCAGCACAACCTGAAGCCTTTTGCCCAGCTTCTTAGTTCAAAGGAAACTTTGCAGCTATCACTGAAATACTTTGAAGCTAAGCGATGAAGAGTAGACAGCATTTTTCCTTGGGGGGGATGGGGAGGGAGTTCAGTTTTCCTCTCGTTTGAAAAGCTATTGCTAAACAGACCATGCTTATCTATTATGCTTCCTACCTACGTGTTCCAAGAACCGCTTGCTACTCTGCTTATGCAGTGTGAGGCTGGATGGTTTCTGGGCTGGGATTACTCACAAGAGATTCAGGTTTACAGAAGTGATTAATGTTCACACAATTCAGCCTGTTTTATTGGGTGTGCTTCTGCTATATATCAAACGAGTGGCTATAGCACATCAAATTAGATGCCAAGAGGGGTATTTTTGTTCCCCTGCTCTTTATCAACCCACGCTTTGCAGATCCAAGGTGCAGCAGAGTCAGCAGTGGTGGTAGAGGAGAGGGAGTTACTAACTCTACCCTCGCTGTCACCTGTGCAACCTGCTGCTGGCAGGGAGGCTGAGCAGCACCAGTAACCCTGGAAAAAGGACTGAGCCTAGCCATATGCTCCCGTGGGAGTAAAAGTGTCCTTTTCCCCCAGAGAATTATTGTTTGCAGTGCTTCTGAACCAGGGAGATTGTAAATGGGGATGCAGAGCTTACATCTAGTTTGGAGGAAAAACAACATGGGTTGAAATACTGCCTTTCTGCTCCACTTCTTTGAGTTCTTGGGATTATTTTAAATGACCTTGTTTTGTGAGTTCAGTTGTAAATTTAAAGTTCAGCAAGTATTTTGAAACAAGCAAAAAAAAAAATCTGCAGAAAATTCTGTGGAAACTGAGCTAGAGTATTTTTTTTTTTTTTGAGTTCTGACTGGATTTGTGTTTTAATTAATGTGGTGGTTGTTATTCTGGTCAAGCGCTGGCCGCTTGCTCATGCTCAAAAAGCACAGTGCTAGAAAGTTTTCAGTATGTAGTTAGTGTTCCTGTTCTTCTTTGCCAAACACCAGTGTTTCTAGCTGTCTGAAATTTCAGGCAGTAGGTGTGTTAGCAATATTGGAATTTAAATGGTAGTTTTCAAAAGCAATAACTAAAGTGCAGCTATTAATCACCCTAAAAGCTGCCTTCTGAGCAACAGAAACCTGCTTTCTAAAACTGCATTTAAAAGGAAAATAAATAAAAAAAAAAGGTGGTGAGGAAATGTTCTGTCTTTAATCTGTTGAAGTTTGAGGCTTGTGAAAGAGTTTTCCAAAATCCTACTGTCTGTTGGCCAAGTTGGGATCAAAATAAGCTGCACTGAAGCAATCAAGAACTTGATTGTTTTAAGATTAAATTTTCTTCTCATCCCTTGGTATAAAGTTGCAGACAGTTCTGTGGGTGTCTGAACAAATGAAGATCAGGGAGGGAGAGAAAGAGAAACGAGAGAATCAGAAAGCAGTGGCTTATGTTTTTTGCTTTAGTTTGTGAATCTGTCTCATTAGTTTTTTCTTTACCAATAAGTAAAAATTGTGCTGAAAACTAGTATTCACATAAAAGTTTGACAAGAAAGGAATGTAAATTTTTATTGTATTTTTGTAAGTGGGGCTTATTTGACTGTTAATTTTGCTTCTAATGAAAGATAATAATGTTTTTGCTACACAAGATTTCACCCTAAGACAACTCGAACTTCCTGTAAGCTAAACCAGAATTCAACGGGCTAGTAAAAGGTGATTATTCCTGGCTAAAGATGATTATTCCATTGTTTATGGTGCCTTGGGAGAGTGTCAAGTTATTTTGTCTTGTATAGAGATGTTTAAATGACTCTTTGACTTCTGATTTCATCTTGAAAGTATTGTTAGAAGGTTGTTGTGCTATTGAGTAGCCACCAGATGGTAGTATGATAGAGATAATAGAGAAAACATGTACCAGGGGTTTGGCTGTAAGCTAAAATCAGGGGAAAGCTGGTAATGATAATAGGATACTATTTTTATAGGTTGTTGCATGTATTTGAAAAAACAAGCTGTCATATCCCAAATAAAAACTGTATAGGTTTTCCTAACAACACACACTTGTGTGTGCGTCAGCATAAAGAAAAAATATACAGCCAGAAACATCGTTCTTCTCGACTTGAAAAGTTGAAGAGTACCTTGAGGAGCACACTATCTGGAATTGGTGTATGTTTGTTAGTGTGGATGATTTTTTGTTAAGGTGGTGGAATTGTTATCATTGTTCTGTTGCTTAGTGAACTAACTAAAGAGGAAGCACCAACTTTCTTCAGGGCCCAGAGAGACTTACTTATATTTCATCTGGTCACATTGACCAATTTACCTGTTCTGTTTGCAGCGTGTTGCCTTAGATGCAATATGAAAGCCTGAATTTGAGGGTACAGGCCATTACTGAACCATCACCTGGACTCACGATAAACCAGGGGAGAAAAGTTGAGTATGTTCAGAAACATCAAAGACTTCTTTGGATGTGTCTGACTGCTGCCAGAATTGGGTTACTGGTGTAGGTGAACTGCTCCAGCTCAGCAATTTTTCATTGCCCTCTTTCTTGAGGTTTTGAGACTCAGTGCTGTAACTTGTACACTAAATAAAAGTTGTGTAAATGTATAATAGATAGAAAGAAAATAAAACATAATACTGCTATGCGTATGTAAACATTTTTTAGCTTCCAGTTTGTAATTACCGCCCCTGTCCCCTTTCTTTCTGTGGAAAAGTACTTCAGGCATCCAGGCTGGTCCAGAGAGCTTCACAGGACCTGATCTAGGCTTTATGAAAGAGGTAGAAGAACTTGCAAATGGTTTTATTGAGACCACAGAGAAAACCATGGCTTTAGAAAAGCTATGGGAGGAAAACTCAAAGTTCTCAGGTAAGCTGTGACCTTTCTAATAATGAATTGCTTCATCTATCAGGTGGTGATAACCGTTGGACAAAGGAATACTTTTATTTAAAAAATAAAATGAACAAACTAAAATCTTAACTGCCCAGAAAAAAGCCACTTTTATGATTACTATTGCTGTGGCCGTCATAAAATTCTCAGAAAAAAGTTAGCTTTCTAAAATTGTGCTTTTGTTTTACTACTTGATAGTTAACAAAATAAAGTGAGGGGAAAGGTTTTAAAATAGGGGTTAATAATGTGAGTACATGTTACTTGGTCTAACAAGCATTCAAAAGTAACTTATCAGGATTTAAGTTTTTCTCCCCAGGTTTTCTGTTGTACTAGAGAGTATAGGGATAGAAAACCTCAGTAGCTCCCACCTGGTGACCTTTAGGCAAACAAGTCAGTCTCACACTAAAAGAGTGAGACTGGAAATGCCAGGTTCTGCTGCTCCCACTCTGTTCTCACCCATACTGTGCAGCCTTGCTGCTCTAGCAGGTGGGCATTTAAGACCTAGTATTACCCTGACTTTCTGGCTGAGTTTTCAAGTCGAAAGATTTAGGCGAAACAGCCATTTTCATGCCCGGCTGGCTGGGAGCTAATATGTTCATCTAGTCTTGATGTGATGATTTTGCCTTACTGAAAAGTGAATGGTAAGCAATTTATTTTAAGTCTTTTTTGTGATAATAGTAAAAGTATTGGAAAACACAGACTATCAAGTGGATCACTATCTTTCTAGGGTATTAGTTGTTTCACATACCTTTATTCCCATAGAAATGCCCTTTGTGTACTACTTGCTATTGCTTATAAAATTGATTATTCTGAAGTTAATAATGCCCCTCTAAAGGAAAATATTTAATTTTACAGGGCTCCATAACATCACTGCTTTTCTTACTGTAAGTATTTTTACAGTCTATTTCTAAATTACAGTTCTGGATTTTGAGGTATCTTTATTATAATAGTTAGAAATTTGTATACTGTCAAGTTTTAGTAAACTATCTTTAAAAAAATTGGTAAGCTGTTGAAGGAAAAAATGATGTCTTGTAAATTTGATAGAGGTTCAGTGGTTTCTAGATGACTGATTTAAACCAGTCTGGGTTGTTAGTGGCTAAAATTCACGGCTATTTGAAGGCTAATTGTTCATTAGGAGCAATTTAAAAGTGCATCTCTCAGACCTTGTGTAGTTGTATAAAATCATATTACAAAATGTCTTGCAAGGAACTCTTATCCTAATGTGTACTTATTATTAAAAAAAACGAACCAACAAACCAAAAAACCCAAACAAACCCAAAATGTGAAAAGAGACTGCACTGAGATTGAAAAGATGGGGCTATTGCTTGGATGATATTACTTTGAATTAAAGTTTGTGATCCAGTGAATATGGTAAACAGACTCAAGTGGGGGTGAAGGAAGACAGATTTGCAAGATGTAACATAATTACTTCCAGAATTAATTTGGCAGTTTATGTGAAACAAGTTTGGTCTTTGTGCTCTCCCTAATGCATTCATCTTTGACCCTTGCAATCTCAACACAAAAAGGAAGGCTGAATAAGCACAGCAGTGGATCTCCATTACTGTCAATTTTGTACCTTTCACAGATCACTGTTTTCGCTTTAAAAATATTTTAAAATTAATTTTCTCCATACGTGATTGATTGTAACTGCTACTTTATGAAACCTAGATTTCCAATTTATAACTTGAAATTAGATGGCATTTTTATAGTAATATTTTTAAATTGCTCATGAGATACTCAATTGAAAGGAGATTTATCAATATGAAATTTCATTTCTGGAGTGGTAAATAAAATAGAAAGAATGTATTTATCAACATTAAAAATATTTAATTGAAAGTAGCCTATTATTAGTAGTAACAGAGCTAATATACACAACTTCTTTTTGTGTGCTCATGTTACCATTTTCCAAAAGAGCCCTAGTGAAACATTAATTTACAGAGACAAGGACTGCATAATAAACAAGTATGATAGATCCTATGTTTTTCATAGACATCTGATAGTGTAGTTCTATAAAAGAAGTGGTTTTACCCCAGTCCATCCTGAAAGAGCCATTCTTATCAATTATTATTTGACACACCCAGAGCCCCCTGCAAGGAGCTGTGAGGCAAGGATGGCATGTCCCTGGCAGTCCCCTGGTTTTTATGTCCTATACTTAGAAGCTCATTGCAGGGCTAAAGGGCTCCTTATGTTTGAGATCTCAAAGATGATCCTTCTCTTTGGGACAGTTAGGCTTCTGAACAGAAAGAGATTGCTTAGCTTTTCTCCCAGCTACATTTTCCATCAGAGCAGAGAAAGACACCTGAAATAAAGCTGACATAAGTTCAAAGTACCACCAAAATGATTTGGTGAATTACCAAAGCTAGAGGTAAGTTTCCACTTGAAAAAATATTTTAAATGGTTTAAAATTCAGGAGGGCAGGGGAAGTAACAGGCGCTTGCTATTTTTTTTTTTTTTTCTGTTAATGGAAGTGTTGCATGTAAATGTGTTTTCTTTGCATAAAGATGGATTTGAATGAAGTGGAGGAAATGATTTCTAGAGCAGAAAACCTGTACAAGCAACCATATTTCTGGAACATTCTGCATTCACTTCCTCATCTTGAATCGAACAGCTTTTATACAGAAGATGGGTTAGCTGCTGTAGCACAGTTTCTAAAAGGTATTCAAAAGTAAGTACTTTTATGTGCTTGAGAGTGCTCTGTTTTAACATTTTACCTGCAATTCTTTTTCTTCTCACTAACTATTTAATAAAATAGGCATCTTTATCAGTGTAAAGAGGCTGAAATTTTCTTGTATTTACCAGATTCTGTTTTATAGAGGTGTGGGTAGGAGTTTTCACCCATTTTGATTCCTTCATATCTGCACTTTTCACCTCTGGTCAACTTAGCAGAGATTCCCTAGGAGTATCCAAGAAGTACCTTCATCTTACCGATGGTTAAAATTAGCCCATCACATAATATGGCTTTGAACTTTGTAATGGGATTTGGGACTCTTTGAAAGACAGAATATTTACATGCAAATATAAGAAAATAATAGTTTTTATTCTAATCAACTTAATATGTATGTAGCACTTGGTCAATGTTAGGAAAATTACTCCATTTTGCTTCTCAAGCCTCTTGCTATCAAAATAGCTTTGGCTGTTCTCTTGCAAGAAATGAAGCAGTAAGAAAAAACCCACAGAGACTGTATTCTGAATATGAAAGTTTTCAGCCTCAGGTTCCAGAGAGCTGGATTCAGAGGAAGACATGATATCAAAAGCATAGACAAAGAGAAGTATCTACAGCTATTTTCAGTAAAATAATTCACGAAAAACAATGCTTATTTCTTGACTAGCTTTGTATTACTAACATACACTTCTAGAGGTCCTGGCTCAGGCTGAATTTAGTCAGCAGAAAGGTTCCTAAATTTACAACTTCTTCCACTTCCTGGGCTTTACCAATTCTGCTGCATCTTTCAGAGGTGCTTACCAGAAACTTTTCACACCTCCTTGGCGAAGCTAAATAATGTTGGTTTGTGGGTTGTTTTTTTTTTCCCCTCCTCTCACATATGTTGGAAACTGCTGATCCACTCTAACAAAACTGAATTCTTATTTTCATAATAGCAAAGGAATACTCTATAGGAAATAACTGGTAAATTGGACATAAACTTTAAGTAGTAAAGTACAGCTATATTAACAAAGAAGTTTCTTTGACAGCTAAAGTGACTGTGACTTATAAGAAATTCAACAGATATATTTTTATCAATACATTCTATGATGTGCTTTGTTTAATTTGTTGTGAGAATAACTGTACTATTGCTTTAAAGGTTCTTTTTTTCTCTGCAGTTTGGCTGGAAGTGAAATTTATGTATTGTGTGTCTGTCCTGTCTTCTTGTGGGGATAACAGGGAGAACTCTTGTGGTGGTTTTGCCCTCATTTTTGCTCTCTCTTTTAACTCTTTCTCTCTCTTTCTTTTTTTTTTCCCCAGAGGACATTAGTCCTCATAGGAGACGTTTCTTTAAAGAAAATTGAGTGAACTCTAACTGTAAAATCCCAACTTGTGGGGTTTTTTTTTCATTAAAAGTTTAATTTGATGAAAGATCATTTTTTCAACAATAAAGTATTTTAGTATTAATTGCTTGAAATTCATCTTTTTCCACCAAGTCCTTTCAGTTTTTCTGGGTGTATAGAAAGCTTGATTTTCATTTTATTTTTCACTTTCAGTATGTTAGCATCATTGAAGGATTTAGCTATGATGCCATTGGGCAAAAGTTTCTATGAAATGGTGAAAACAGCACTGAATTTAACTGCTGCATCAGTACAGGATAGACGGTTAGAAGGTAAGAAGTTTGCTTCGGATTTTTTTTTAAAGTACCTTGTAAGCATGCTGGGAATATACGATAGCAGTAACTGTTTGAGCTTCTGCTAAATTCCTAATGGGAAAGGTCTAAGAATTGAACTATATTGCTGTAGTACTGACCCATTTCTTTATTGATCTGTTTTTTTTTTAAATGCTAATAACTAAATTTCATCAGGCTCTGGCAACTATTTGATAAATAAAGCACATTGGTCTAATATATCGTGTTTAGAAAGACCTTTCAGTGGTGAATGTTGGAGAGAGACTGAATCACAGCAAAGGATAATTTCTTCCATTTGACAGAAGGGTAGCCTCTTGTTTTGGACACGCCTGTTAAGCATTATGGCTGTTTTACTTTAAGCTTCATTCTTCTGTTATCATAAATTCTGGTCTCAGCTGAAGGGCTATGTTTCCCCATCTGCTGCTTGAGTATGGGAGATGAGTTTAACTGGAGAAGGTAGGCTGGCCCCAGGACGACAACTCAAGAAAAGGTCAGGAACAAGTTTCATTGGCAAAGTGGTGGCACACAATTAGATTCTAGATGCAGCTGTCTGCTCTGCATAGAAGGTCAGGCTAAGAATTATATGTGGTCTAAATCCCACTTCAGCTGTCAAAACCAAGACTGAAATGGTACAAAAGTGATATGCTGGAGCTCTTGCACAGAGGGTGAGCTTGAATTCCCTGGGTCTTCTGGTATTCTCCTGGTGCTCTCCCTCTCAGCCATTAT
Source organism: Charadrius vociferus (assembly GCF_000708025.1). Lineage (NCBI taxonomy): Eukaryota > Metazoa > Chordata > Aves > Charadriiformes > Charadriidae > Charadrius > Charadrius vociferus. The sequence goes on from NW_009648061.1 coordinate 5,810,743, forward strand.
TCATATCCAGCCCATACATGCACATATGCATGACTATGTGCAGAATTACACACAGTTCAGAATGGCACTCTGCTGGGTCTGCTGGCATCTCACCATTATTTTATCAGCTGTCAGAATACCATCAGATTAACTGGCTTTACCGTAATACTAATGCAATCATGGATTTTATACTAGTGAAATTGGTGTTCAGGTGCACACTTGTTTTGTTGGGTATATTTTTGCAAACAGCTGGAAACATGGTGCTTGGGTCTCATCAAGTACGAATCATCAGG
>NW_009648061.1:5811037-5820406 GCF_000708025.1 Charadrius vociferus
CAGGTTTTCAGTACAATCTTTCTCTTGGGGATGTTTTGTGGAATCCACATGCTGTGAGAGCAGAACTTGAATCCAGGTTTGGTTTTGATGATCTTCATGTTGAGAAGCTGCTAAGTTACACAGCACAATTATCAAAGGTGAATCACTTGAAAATTTCAGTGTCCCTCACCTTAATCTTTATTTTCATTTGTTCCCTGAAGGGATTTTCATGCCTTACAGAAGCTATAGTTATACCATAGATTTGTGAAGCAGCTACAAGATGGCTAAATACCCTGGCTTCATTCCCATTGAAACAAATGTATTTAGCTTTAGCTGGAATTTGTGCACATGAAGATGCTGATAGGTCTAGTTGTGTACATTAATGAATTTATGCTTCTTTGAAGTCACAACTGGATATGGCAAAGTCCTGAGTTTATTATCCAGTCCTGTAGAGAGTTCTGGGGTTTGCTCCACTAAGCTTTTAAACTAGATCCTAGATTTGAAGCTGCCTGGGTTAATTTGGCAGGTAGCATTTTTTCACCTGGATTGCTGGACAAAGAATGCCTCTCTTCTGTGCGTAAATTAAGCACATCAAGAGTCCTTCCCAGTTTTGCAGTCTTGATATGAATATACTTGATTAATGAGTTGTCTCAGTGGGGCTGTTCAAATACACCAGCAATGTGTCAAATTTTGAAGAAAATACCTTTTCTCAGAGAGGGCTTTCTAACCTTTCTTCTAAACCAAAGCGATCTGTTGGTCTGGTGTGAACTGCAGAAAACTTGAAACATCTTTTGAATTTCTACTAAAGTCTCCAGTTTTTGAATAGAATATGCTGGTATTTATCTGAAATCTGTTAGCTCTTTGCCAGGTACAGTCTAGAGTTGTACTTCAGAAGAGCTCATTACGAAAACAGCTGTTTTGCACAAAGGTGTAAATTATAAAGAAACTTGACTTTTGAATGGCCTTTTAATGATATAACAGTGATGGCCAATTTGATCAACTGAACTGAATTTGGCTGCAGCCTGTTAGCTATGGTTGGCTGTGTAATCCCAGGTGATTCACTTGCTAGCCATTTATAGATTAAACTAATATCTTGATATTGTGTGTTTGTGTTAGGGCATTGAAGACCCTCAAAAAATATGAAGAGAAATATGATAGCCTGGACAATGTCTGTTCTGAGCATGTCAATTCTGTATGTAATGCCCCAGGTTGTTTGGTGTCAAAACATCTGCAAAACTTTAAATAAACTTTCTAGTGACAGTTGAAAGGAGTTAGGATATAAAGTATCTCAGAAAGACATTCACAGGGAGAATTAAAACGTGGTAAATTACTTTTGTACGCTTTAATAACATTTTCATGATTGGGAATAATAAATCTTTCAACACAATTTAGAAGTCAGTCTATGAGGAAAAAATTCTGGCCTCTTGTCCACACTGCTGAAACCTGCCAACTTCAACTTAAAACTAGTCTGCTGCATGTAGTCATTGTTTGCGATGTACCATTGTACTGAATGCTATTTACATCAGTAATTGTTATACTTGTGAAGATGCTTTGGTACAGTTATTCTTGTGCAAAATTCTAGTGTAGGTGTACTGTATCATTGTCAAGTTAGTTCAGCATCAGCCTGAAAATGACTGTAGAAGTAGCAACACTGGTGTAGCTACAAGGTGAAATTTCCGTGCATATACAAGTATCATCATTCTGCCTGGCATATGAGAACCCTAATGGAGCCACTGGTATTTTATATACCACTCTGCACATGGAGTACTTTGAAGTATGTTCCCCAGAATATGAGGCTGGATTAAATGGGCTTTGTTCTCATCGAAGGATACTATGTGGTATTCTTTTGTCACCAGATAAGTAAGTTGATAGAGGAGATAACACTCAGCAGCTCTCTTGAGATGCTCATCGATTTCTTATGTCCCTGCCAGGTTCCCACAGGAGAGACACTGGAGCAGTTTGTGTGCTCTGCTCTGTCCAGTGTGCCGGAAGATGAACCAAACAAAGAGAATAATGAAGATGGCTGTATTTCTGCATGGCATGAGGCCAAGGTGTATCTGGTTCATGCCATCAGCAAGCTCAGGCTCTATGCACAGGTACACTTTAATAAGTTAATAGATCAAATTCCTAATTTTTTGCATGTAGGCTGTCAACAGTAACTCAGTGAAGAGATCCAAGTTAGCTATTAAACGTTATTGTCATGAACTTTTTTTTGTCTTGCTAATAAGACAAAGTAACCCTTATAAAGAATCGTTACAGTAGAAGTATAATCTGTCACCATGTGTCCCCTTAATCAGATTTTCTCATTAATTTAAATACAGATTTGAAATCTAATAGGGAATATAGTGAAATATACTGCACTGCAGAGGCCTGACAGAAGGAAGAGGTATTTACTGTACCACCTGAGCCTGAATTTTGGGCAAGACTGAAAGCAGACTGCAGGCCTCCACTGATATACCATATAATTCATTTATTTTTAATTCCTCTCCGCTACCTCTGGCAACGGTGGCTGAAGCATGTTGACAGGGATCCGAATAAATCTCCAGTATAGCATCTGTGCCTGGCAAGTTCATGGAGCAGATCCTCCTGGAAACTCTGCTGAGGCACATAGAAAACAAGGAGGTGATTGGTGACAGCCAGCATGGCTCCACCAAGGGCAACTCATGCCCGACAAATTTGGTGGCCTTTTACGAAGGGGCATTGGACAGCAGCAGTGGACAAGGGAAGATCAACTGATGTCATCTACCTGGACTTGTGCAAAGCGTTTGACACTGTCCCACACAATATCCTGGTCTCTAAATTGAAGAGACATGGATTTGACAAATGGACCACTCGGTGGATAAAGAACTGGCTGGACAGTCACACTCAAAGAGTTGTGGTCAACGGCTCGATGTCCAAGTGGAGACCAGTCACGAGTGGCGTTCCTAGGGGTCAGTACTGGGACCTGTACTGTTCAACATCTTTGTCGGCGACATGGACAGTGGGGTCATGTGCACCCTCAGCAAATTTGCCGATGATACCAAGCTGTTTGGTGAGGTAGACATGCTGGAGGGGAGGGATGCCATCCAGAGGGACCTGGGCAGGCTGGAGAGGTGGGCACACGCCAGCCTCATGCAGTTCAACAAGGCCAAGTGCAAGGTCCTACATCTGGGTCGGGGCAATGCCAAGCACAAATGCAGGCTCAGCGGGGAATGGCTGGAGAGCAGCCCTGAGGAGAAGGACCTGGGTGTGCTGATTGATGAGAAGCTCAACATGAGCCAGCAATGTGTGCTCACAGCCCAGAAGGCCAACCATATCCTGGGCTGCATCAAAAGAAGTGTGGCCAGCAGGTCAAGGGAGGTGATTCTGCCACTCTACTCCACTCTCATGAGACCCCACCTGGAGTACTGCATTCAGCTCTGGAGTCCTCACCATAAGAAAGACATGGACCTGCTGGAGCGTGTCGAGAGGAGAGCCACGAGGATCATCTGAGGGCTGGAGCACCTCTCCTATGAGGACAGGCTGAGAGAGTTGGGGCTGTTCAGCCTGGAGAAGAGAAGGCTCTGTGGAGATCTTATTGCGGCCTTCCAGTAGCTAAAGGGGGCCTACAGGAGAGCTGGGGAAGGACTTTTTACTAGGGCATGTAGCGATAGGACGAGGGGAAATGGCTTCAGACTGGAAGAGGTTAGACTTAGATTAGATATTAGGAAGAAATTTTTCACTGTGAAGGTGGGGTCTAGTAGGCGGTATCCCTGTCTATGGCAGGGGGTTGGAACTCAATGATCTTCAAGGTCCTTTCCAACCTAAACTATTCTATGATTCTATGATCTTAAAATTCTGCTCTGGCATACCAACTTGGCATGCAGTCTCTACAATGACATATGTGACATTGCATAGAGAAAAGGATAAACCGTTCAGATGTTTCCTAAGGAAAACACTTACCTAGCTGCCTTAATGCTGGTGTTTGTTTTTCCACTGAAATATGTTTTGGGTTTCCCCCCCCCATTAAAAACAAATCATCTGTATATCAAGCTGCTCTGGAAATATTTGCAGTATCATCTAAAGAAAGTGTGTAGAGCTTTATTCTGTATTTCCTCAAATATGTAACCTTTGATTTCTCTCTTGATAAAGGTTTCACTGGTGTATGATGACTGGATGTAATAATTTAATGTGATTGCCAAAACTAATTCACTAATTCCTATTGTAGCCTTAGGAAAATGCAGTGATAATTTCATCCATGATTTAAAAATTCTTCATAAGTGATGACGTCCTTGTGATGGCAACTTGAAGTACTGCAAGCTGCTGGCCACTGGGAATTCCCTTGGTGAACAGGACATCTCTGATAGTAAAAATCTGTTATAACCACTTGGCATTAAAAAAATGTAATGGTGGAGGAAAGGATAGCAGTCAGGAGGTTTGGCCGTGCCTTGGCATGCCTTATTCTGGGCTACACGATGGGAGTGTGCAGGCTCCTTCTTCATCTCTTTGTGTAATGGAACCCCAAAAATGTTGAGGCTACTGCCTTCCATCGTGTTGGTAGTGCAGGTAGAAGTCCTGTAAGGGAAAGCAAGCCTGAGTAATTGACTGCGAAGGTTTGCTTTTTTGTTGGTTTCAGTCTCAGGCCATCTTTTTGCCATTCCTGGGTCTTTGGGCAAGGACAGCACAGCATAGGGTATTAGTTCCCTGTATGATGTAGCATGTTATATTGCCAACTTGGAGGTCAGTACAAGCTGCACTGAAAATCAGCCTTTGAGGCCAGTCATTTCAGAGTCTAGACACATCGTTATGGAGAAATTTTACCATAATTGTTAATTGTATTTTTTTAAAGACATACAAATTCTTTATCTTGTCTAAATAAGAAAGCTTTGATTCCCTAACAAGGTGTGTTCTGTTTTGCGTTCAATCTGCTAGGTATTTGAGCAATGGCTCAGCAGCAGCCTCTCTCAGAGACTCCTTCTGGAACTTGAAAGAATCATAGCTGATTTGATGTCTCAGTTTCTAGATGACAGGGAAGCCAGGAAATCTTTTTCAGACATAAATACCGTGATTCAGCAATGGAATGAGAAATCAGATGCCTATTTTTCAGAAGGATATACTGCATCTCATGATCTGTAAGTTATTTTTCTGCAACTTGTCTTAAGAAGTTCAGATCAGCTTGACTAATTATCTTACATTTAATTGCTTTCTGATTTTTGTTTTGTGTTTTTATTTTTTATTCTGTAATTCAAAACCTCGTATACAGTCAAATCATTGTGGTGATGCATACACATTCTGAACAATAAATTTTCAGAGAAGAAATCTGTGATTCAGAGTATACCTACTTGCAGGTTCAGCAGAGGGCCTGAGCACAAGAGCAGGACTCATAGGAATCAGCAGCTGTGTATAATTAAGCATTTTGAACTAGGACCTGAATTCTTTATCATGTTCTGCAAACAAAATCTAATTCCCACAAATAGTTGCTGGGTAGTGCTTCTCATGGATGTATGCTATAGGATCAATCTGCTCATGTACAGCAAGTCCAGTGCATCTGAAATGTTTTGGATTTTTGTTGTAGCAGTCAGTCATGTTAGCTTTTGCAGGAGATCTTAGAACAGGAGCCTACTACAGAGAACAGAATGACGATGTAATGCTATGGTTTTATATATATATGTAGTTTCCAATCTTATCCAGGGCACTCTGAGGCTAAGACTTCTTTTAATGTTTTTGAACTTTCAAGTTCCCCGTTTGGCTTATCAGTTAATGCAGTTTGTATGAACATATGACTATAAGTTCTGTACTTATGCAGAATGATTTGTTTTGTTGAAGCAGGCCAAATCTCCTGTGCAGTAGAGTTATTCTTTTAGCAGTTGGTCACTAATCTAGCAGAAATATATTTTGTTGCAACTTTGGGAATGACTTCAATTCCCATTTTAGGACAAGTGCAACTGCAAGCTTGTAAAGATTGACTGTGTTTTAATTTCAGGTATTCTGATTCACAGCATATATTTTAAAATAAAATCAAGATAATTGTTCTGGGTGATTTATGCAAAATAAAGTGGTTTAGGAACTCTGTTGCCCTATCTATTTAAAAAAAGTAAAAGGACTTGTTATAAATGATCTGGAAGGTTCTACACAGGACTTAAAAGTTGTAGATACAGGGAGTTAATGTTTATCAGAGTTGGCAGAGCCTCATGAAAGGTCTATGGCAGAACACAGGAACTGATACTTCCTTCTAACTGCACATTGGATGACTTATGTTGTTTCTGAGAGTTATAATGTTGGCCTCAATCTGGCATTGCTTGTCATAACTCTACTTGTTCATATCAAAAACTGTCCTTCATTGGAGGAGGTACAATCCGTGCTATACAAATCAGCATCTGAAGATAAATCTGAAAGAGACGAAGTGCTCTAATGCAGCACACCCCTAAGTGGGAAGTGATCAGTCAATGTCTTTGTTTCTGGATTTGTTGCTGTTTTAATTAACTTATAAACTTGACACAGGCCTCTTTCCATTTCCAAACAAATCTGTTTGAGCAGGGACACAAAAAAATGAAAAAACTGTTTCCTAAGTAAATGAACTGATGTGGGACTATAAACAGACGTATAACTCCTGTGCTTAACCTAAGTGTCTCTGATGGAATAGCAGCCACTACCTCCTTTTCCCACCTTTGAGTGTTCAGAAGAATTTTTTAAGTACACTAAATAGCTTAATAGAAAATGAAGTCTTTCATGGGAAACTTCTCCCTTTTTTTTTTATTTATTTTTTTTTTCTGCAAAGGGGAGGAAGGGAAATGGTTTTATGTGTAAATCTTCCTGAACATTAATGCTTTTGGCCTTCGGGTAAATTAGTCTGAAAGAAGTAGACTTGTCCATGAAAACAAGTTGTACTTCTCACCTGGGAGACTCATTAGTGAGTGCTGAGAGTTGGAGGGGTTCTTCTGTTTTGTTTTTGCTGTTGTTTCCGTAGTGTGACAAGTTTTTTGTAAAATCCATTATTTACTGTTAAGAGAGAGACTGCAGTCAAATTGTTCAATAATTTAGTAGTGCACTTTGGAATTTGGTTCTTTTTTTTTTTTTATAAAAGGAAACTGCTGTGCTGCTGCTGTTGTAAGAAACTGCAAAGTAGATGATTTAGTGACTGTGCAGCAAAAAAATCCCATAATTTTTCAGCAACATTACCTTTTGTTTATAGTACACAATGTTTCTGTGCTCTACCTTTTTTGATTGCAGAATCCTGCATCTGGAGAGAATGCAGTCTGTACTTCAGGATGTACCTCAGTGGCCTGTTATGAAGAGATTGCTTCTGGTAGATGGAGCTATAAGGAACGTAATAGCACAGTATTTATACTTCACTGAAGGTAAAGTTGCATGGTGGTTACTCATTTCTAGCACTCAAATGACTTCCACAGAATAACATGGGAAATGGATGACATTCTACATCTAGGAAAGCATTTGGGTTCTGTAATACATGTCACAGATATTTACAGCAGCTTTTGAATTAAAAAAAATTTGTTTCTCTTAATGGTGGTAGAACACAACGCAACACCTGTTTTCACTTCTCGTATTGGGAATAAGCCATTTCCTCAGGCATCTTATATGATGTTGTATGCTACTGTGGCTGTTGTTTAGAGATCTAACTCAAGAAAAAGAACCTGCTTAATAAAAATTAGAATTATCAATGCCTGAGAAGTTTCTGATGCCACCAGTCGTGTGTGAACAAGAAATCTTGGGTTTAGATTTAGATGCAGCTTGACTTTTCTGGCCGGTCATTACAAGTGAAACAAAACGTTGAGCTGGAGAAATGGATTTTCTGCTCTCTTTAAGTAAGGATTTGATTTAGGGCTGTGAAGCACAGAGGCAGGGTGCTTCTTTCTTTGAGGCAACGCTTTTGGACACAAAGCTAAGCTGATGGTGAAGCAAATGGAAAATGCCATTTCCAGAGGACAGGGGACAGTGTTGAAGAACTCAGTGCAAGTGGAGGTATATTTTACAAGAAGTTGGGGAACTGGATCTGTTTTCAGCATTTTGACTAAATAAGATGAACTAACTCCCATGAAGTTCTTGAAAATATGTCTGTTCAGCAATTGTCACTTTCAGATTTGGAATACATTTATAGTATTAAGTGGTGTGCTAGGACTCAAACTGTGTCATGCTCAGCACCATGATACCCAGGAGTTGGTCGGCAATCTAATCATATTATAAAGTCCACACAGATCTAGATTAAAAAAAAAAAAAAAAAGTGGAAAAAAAAAGTAAAGGGACAAGATACCTTTCTGTGAAAACCTTTAGTGGAGAACTGCAATACTATAATGTGGGTATGTATAGGAAGAACATTTGTATTACTCAGTTGTAATTAGGTATGTGAAAAACACCTTAGTCCTTTTGGGGACATTAATAGTATTAAATTACTTAATATTTGCATATGGCTTTACAGTACAGAATAAATGATATATTAAAAGTACAAATTTGTCCAAGATGCCACCGAAATTGTGTAATTTAGTCCTTGATTTCTAGCTCAGGAGTCTTCAGATTACAAATAAAAGCCTCTTGTTTGAAGATCACTGTTGGAAATTAACAGACTGTGACACAAGTTTTGTGTATTTTAGTGCTGTGCATCATTACTTAGGACTAAAGATCATGCAGGTCACATCACAGCATCAGTGATAACAGCAAACCCCACTTTCCTTGGGTTATGTTGTGTGACATGTATGCTTTTTGCCTTTAATGGTTTTATAGCTGATTACTCTGGGAATTTGGCAAGCAGTTCTCTTGTTGGTACGCAAAATAAAAATTATATAATCCAACATACCCTTTAGTGTATCAGCTAACTCAACTATACTGTAAATTCGGTTTTAGCCTCTAAAAATGAACAAGGACTGAGTACATAGCAGGGAGCAGATCTCATGACAAAACAGGTACTCTTACAACATAATTATCCAACGGTGCACTTCCAGGACATTTAATATTAAGTTTGCTGATTGTTTATCTTCTGGGTTGATGAGGTCGTTGGACCAAAAGGCATCATTTTTGTCTTGTGGGCTTTGTTTAATAGAACATGGCCACATGAAATCAGTACTGCGAGTTGTATTACCGAATCCTGATTATTTGTGCACCCAAACCTGCAAGACACATCTGAAACTTCAGGATAGTTTCTGTGCCTTTTTAGGATGGGTTGATTTGAAGCATGCCACACAATTTTGCCTGTATACTGTATATCAGTATACCTTCCTTCATGACAGTGGAGTTATACTGATTTACTGCAGCTGGACATCTGCCTTATCAGCTTATGTGGTAAAATGCTCATCTTCATCCACAGAAAGGAGTATAGAGGAACAGTTGCAAGTGGGAGAACCCAAATTGTACCTGGTCCTGGATCCGCCAAGGCTGGTCACCTTGCAGACTGAGGGAATTACTGCCTAGGTATATGGGATT
>NW_009648061.1:5820416-5850921 GCF_000708025.1 Charadrius vociferus
AAGAGTATTTTAAGATTGCACAAGACAGTATGGGAGGTTTGGAAGAGGAGCCAAAGGTGGAGAGAGGAAGTGATCTAGGTGTTTTGGGGACGAACAAGTATGGAAAAATAGAAATAAGGTGATGAAAGGGGCTGCTTGCATATAAATATTTTGGTCAATATGCTTACCTGGCCATGCCCTGCACCTGACTACTGCAGGCTGTCCTGCCTTCTCACTAATCTCCATTTCTAACTCTTCCTGGGTGAGGACTCTCTATTCTGTATGCAAGTGTATGTATGGGGGTCTGTGTGCAGCAACTGAGGTCAGACCTTGGGAAACATAGGGGCCCATAGCAACAACTGGAAGGACTGGAATGAGTGAAATCAAGTGCCAGCAAATGGGCTGGGACCTGTGTGTCCATGGTGCCAGAAACTAGAGTGAGTGAGGGTGGGCATGTCAGTGTGTGATCACTAGTGGATATCAGGGTGGGATAGCTGAAGGGTGAATGGGGCCACAAAGATGATCTGAGGGCTGGAGCACCTCTCCTATGAGGAGAGGCTGAGAGAGTTGGGGCTGTTCAGCCTGGAGAAGAGAAGGCTCTGGGGAAACCCTTTTGCGGCCTTCCAGTAGCTAAAGGGGGCCTACAGGAGAGCTGGGGAGGGACTTTTCACAAGGGCATGTAGTTATAGGACAAAGGGTAATGGCTTTAAACTGGAAGAGGGTAGATTTAGATTAGATATTAGGAAGAAATTTTTCACTCTGAGGGTGGTGAGGCACTGGAACATGTCACCCAAGGAAGTTGTGGAAGCTCCATCCCTGGAGGTGTTTAAGGCCAGGCTGGATGGGGCTTTGAGCAAACTGGTCTAGTGGGAGGTGTCCGTGCCTATGGCAGGGGGGTTGGAACTAGGTGATCTTCAAGATCCCTTCCAACCTGAACCATTCTATGAGATGGCCTGGGAGCTGGGGAGGTGTGCACTTCACTGACAGTGAGGATGAGTCAACTATCAGAGGAACCAGGAGGTCCAGGCCGACACCAAACAGACCATGGGGTCTGGATGTTGACTGAGAGACCTGTTTGTGTACCTTTCATGTGTGAGGCAGCTGGGGAGAGCTGAGGGACCAGGACCACATGGACTGAGTATCCAAGAGCAGTTATTGCAGGGATCCACTGTCCAGGTGCCAACAACTGAGGAGGGAGACTGTGATCCAGTGGCAGCTGCTGGGCAGACTGGGCATCTGAGTTCTGCTGTAGTGGGATCCACATTGTGCGTGCACATATTGTGTGTGTACATATATGTATATATTCTCTGTAACAGACTTTCACCCTGAGCAGCCAGGGAGGTGAACAGGATGAGCCTGTTGGTGCTGTTTGTGTGTACGCGAGTGCTGGATGTGTTGGTCTGTGTTGATCCGTCTGGCCGGCCATGTGCATTTGCTGTGTAGGTGTTGGCTTGTGTGCCTGCCTGTCCAGCCTTGCTCCCACTTGGGCCTGGGGCAGCCTCACCTCTGTAGGGATACTGGATTTGGCAACTCCCTAACATGACCTGGTAACATTTCTGTGGCTGTCTTTTATTTGAGAAGGGTGAGATTAGTTTTGCTTGGGAGCTTAAGGAATTAGGCCACCTTTCCATATTTCAGAAGAATTTGCTGGCTAAATCAACTGTTTCTTATGGGAAGAGTCCAAGTGTATTTACAGCCTTCACGGCTAGAAGCCCGCACAGGACTTCATTTTCCTTTCCTGAAAATCATGAAAGCTCACTGACGTCATTGGAGCTACTCTCATATAACTGAAAGGGGATAGGGTCATGCTTTTGCTGGTGTAAGACTTGTCTCTTCTTTCTGCCTTGTCTTGATGAGCTTTTTTCAGTGGCGGTGCAGGAGGGGAGCAGTCTTTGCTCCTCAGAAGTGCAGAGTGCAGCCCTGTACATGTTTTGTGCAAAATAATGGAGTGCTTTGGGCAGGGTTGTCATCTAAACCAAAGTGGAACCTTTATGCCTCCGTGACTGCTGTATTTTTAAACCATGTCATGCAGTTTTCTTTCATACTGTACTGTCCCTGAATTACACTGTAGGTTAAATATTTTCTTTATGGGGGGTGTGGGGGAAATGTCTTACAGAAGCTTTACGTAGCCTGGAAAAACAGATTCCCTTTGCCCAAAGAGATGGATTCATTCATCTAGACATCAGAAAGCTCTTTGTGGAGCTAAAACAGGTATGTTTTAAAGCAGCGTAAGTACTTTTACTTCTTATTCAGCAGCATTTTGGTCCAACTTTACTTTGTGTGTTTTTCTCTTTTGACATTTCAATGTGAGAATTAATATGGAGTGTGAATTAAATCTGTTCCTTCACCCTGCATTCATTTTCAAAGTGACAGCATATTCATTAAATTTTAGGTGTTGATGAGCAATGCTTCCTATACATGCAATGACGTTCTTACAATGTTTGAGAAGACCCTGAGACTCCCACAGGGCTCAGATGACATTGACATTTTAGCAATATACCTGTGCCCTGGCAATGGCTCAGAGGTGACCTTCAAGCTAAGTAACCAGGTCCAGTCACTAAAGGAATCTGTAAGTATTTCTGAATTCTTTTCATCTTTAAAGCTTGTAGTGCCTTACTTCTATTACTGCTATAAACCAAAATAAATTAGCAGGGGTTGTAGTTTACTACTTAGCGTTTGCTATTAATAAGTGTATGGGTAACTGATTATTTAAACTGATTAAAATGTGCTTGGAGGCAAGGCACAAGGGGTCCTGCAGAGTCTCTTGGTGTGGGTGTGACATTTTAGACATGCTAAATAGCTGTGACTTCCAGAAAAAATTAAGAATGTTTGAAAGCCTGCTCATTTAATCCATTTTATACTGGATTTCAATATCATCAATACTACAAGTCAAAGAAGCAGGGCCAAAGCGTCAGGTGAGTTTCCCTTTTACTGGTTTCAAATATTGCTTTATTTACTCTGAAAGGTCCTGCTTCTGCAGAAAGTAACTCAGGGACAACAGAGCCTGCCAGATTCAATAATGGATGATTACTTGAGATGGCAAGAAATAGAAGAGGAGCTAACCAAAAATTATGCTTATTACTGTGAAATTAATCAATTGCTGAGCACGGAAGCACCATCTGAGGAGGATGTCCATTTCAGCTCTTGTCAGGAACAGCTGCTTGTCTCACTGTATGTATCTTGTATACGTTTTAATACATAGAGATCCTGACTGGTACCAGCTTGTAGTAAGGTATTATAACCAGTAACTGAAAAGACAAAATGGTTAAAATCCTGTTTTTTGCTTTTGATTACCACCTAGTGTTAACAATTTTCTATAAGCACAAACAAGAAGATAGAGGATGATTTTTTTAATTAGTAAGAGTGTTTGGGGGAGGGTAGAGGTGAAAGTAGGCTGAGGGTATGCAGGTATCTCGGATTCTAAGAACCTATTCTCCCTTTTTGACTTCTCACATCTAAGCAGTTTCTGCTGCTTCTCAGCCTGCTTCCTGGTACATACCTCTCTGGTACTGTGCTGCTCAGGATGCTTGGAAACTTGGATCTGAAAGACTCCTGGGAGATGCAGGAAAACATTAAAGAGAGGGTAGTTAGAAAGTGCACTAGGAAGGGTATTGCAGCATCAAGTTGCTTTCTGAACACAAGTGGTTACCATTCTTCTATTTTGGCAGAAAATCTGTTCATCTTTTTATCAAGTTGATTTTAATTTGCACTGACTCAGTAATTCTGCTGATTTCAAGCTTTAATGGTGTTAAATTAGAGTATACAAGAGACAAATCCCTATATCAATAAAGTGGTTTAAAATAGGGTAGGATTTTATTATTCTTGCTTGGCAGTATAAAGCACGAGCATAATGTGTTTGATGTGAAGTTGCATTTATGCTGTACAGATATCCTAGGTCACAAACTTAAACGTGTATGGAAGACAACTATCTACATTACTTATGCATATGAGAAAATGGACGGAAGAATTTACAATTAAAGCAGTAAAACTAGTAGCTCTAACCATTCAAGAATTTTTCAGAAATCCCAAAAGCTGCATTGGTAGCAGGGATTAAATCCACAGTTATTAATAACATCTTAGAATTTAGAAAATTTGTGTCATTTTTCCTGTCCCTTTTTGCTGTTGGTTGATAGTTGTTTGCCTTCCCACCCTCCATGTTTCTAAATGACTGACATCACCAGGAGGACTAGTTTTACATTTCCTTTCTCAAAAACACTGATAGAGCTAAAAGGCCTCTGGGAATAGAAGCCTGTGTTTAAATAACATTGAAGAGCAAGAAAAGCTCAGTGTTATTTTTATGTGAGATGTTTTGCTGTTGTTTGGTTGTTTGGGTTTTTCCATGCACAAAGCAATGGTTGTTTTTTTTTTTTTTTTTTTTTTTTTTTTTTTTTTTTTTTTTTTTAATGCAATGGTGTATTTCAGGACAAGAGGGAGCATTTCTCGATCATGTTTTCAATTTCAAAATGCTACTTTTTGAACAAGAGCATATTATTGGGGTTTCTTAAAAGACTTTTTAGATTATTTTTTTTTCTGCTCACCAACCTGTGTAGTAAAGTCTAGTTGTGCTTAGAGTGATGTAGTAACTATGCTGCTGATTTCTTTAGCAAAGGACTCTGCTATTAACCTGCCTGTCTCAGTTTTTCCCTAAATCAAAAGAACTCTCTGTATGCATAAAGTAGCAACAGAATTTAGATAGAGATTTACAGAGAAACAACACGTGTTCACAAGGTAATTTGACTTTGAAGGAAATCACTGGTTTAATCATGGTAGCCTTAATTCTGTGTCATTTCAGAATTAATAATACACTTGAAGAAATTGTGTCTGCTTTTGAGGGAAACCCATACTGGAAGGATTTAACAACTTTTGTCAATTGGACATGCAAGGTAGCTCAATATACGAGTGAGGAAGCAGGCTCCACAGGAGATATGTCAGGTGAGGAAACAGCTACTGCACAGCACAGGCTTTATTCCGATGGTTCCCTGCCTGTTTTTGAATATGGTATTCCTTGGAAAGGGAAAAGGTGATGATTTTTACCTTTGTGAGACTGTTTCTGTTTGTGTTTTCATCAACCTTAGGATTCACCAGCTGGTGAATCGTTAGCAAGGAAAACTTATAATATATGGAGCCTGAGTTTGGTAAATAGCTGTGGTTTTACTGCCACCTGGAAAATTTTTGGATCATACATTTCTATTGGGAAAATTCCAGCTGGTGGAACCTGGTTGGAGTCTCTACTTTTCCCGACAGAATACTGTTTCAAAGCTTCTAAAGTCCAGGATATAAATGGGAGACCAGAATAGCTGGTCATCCAGCAGAGGTATTTCTAGGCTTGTTTCATATTAGGCAAGGACTTGATGTTTGGTTTCCTTCATCCCAGTTGTCCTGTGATATTCCAGATGTCCTGACCCATCTGCTGTTAACTTTCTTGGAATACACTAGTTTTTCATTATTTAGGGAAAACTTTGAAATGTCTGAGATTTATGCTGAGAAATGGGATATCTTCCATTTCAAAATTCTTTCTCATTAAATATTTGTGTTGGTTTTCTCAGCGTTTTAGTGGAGCTGTGAAACAGGACACAATGTGGCTGATCCAAACAGCTCTAAAAATGACCTCGCCCAGTATCACCTATTTGTTTCCTTTAAGTATTCTTGCCATGCTCCAGATTCTTCTGTTCTCTGAGCATTTATATTTCCAGCCTCTGAAGGATTTAGGTTACTGTTGGATTTTTTTAAGCTAGTTCTTGGGTTTTGCGAAAGATCTTGTTCCTGCTGTTTTTCCGAACACACTTCTTTTTTTCTTCTGTTTTTTTTTTTTTTTTTTTTTCCCCTCCATAGACCTAATCAGAAATGTGATGAATACCTCGTCAGGAAGTGGGCAGCTATGGAATGTATGCAAAAATAAGCAGTACTTTTTTAATCAAAGAACTGTTTTAGAGAAATGAACTGTTCAAACATGAATTGATTGTACAGGTTTTGTAATCTATTAGTTCCAGATATTTCAGTAATCTGAGCAGTAATAGTGAATTTCACAGAACTGCTTTCTTTTCACTGAAATTCCAAGGAAAAATAAATATTAATGTTTTTTTCAGTGCTGAGTACAGCACTTAGTACTCTAGTATAATAAAACTAATCTTATTTGAACTAGTTCTGCAGTTCATGTATAATTCAAAAGGTATCTTCTATTTTTCCTTTTTTTTTGTAAGGAATTGCATTTTAATTTTTCTGTAAAGGAATTCTGTAAGGAAAATACAGGTATGCCTTATGTGGAGCTGATGTTTTTTGATTCTACATTTCGTTCCTTTAAATCATTCAGTAGAACTAACATCAAACACTTCAAAAATTGTATATTTACTTCTTTTAAAATGTATGTAATGTACTTCTCTTTGTGCACACATTCAAGTCTTACTAAATTTGGTAGGACTTATTCAGATTGTTTCAGTGAGAATCGATCAAGTTTTTCATATATGTGTTCATGAGCACTTTTTTTAATCTGTCTCTTGATGTTGAAATTTTTATTTTCTCTGCAGATGGACTAGAAGCATCTCTATGTTCTAGACGAAAGCTCAGTTTGGACACCATCCTAGGTCATTATTTGGCACTTCTGCGAGACTTACCAGATTCTTCCTCATTTATTTCCTGGGCACGGTAAGGCTGAACTAGTCACTGTAATTTCTTTGTTTAAACATTTTCCAGAAATCCTTTACCCCACTTCCACTTTGGAATTTTGTAATTCTTGAATGCAATTACCCTGCTGCTTTTCACCAAATGACTGGTGTTTTTCAGTATTACTGAGAAGAAGTAGAATCCTGCAAAGAAAGTTGATCTCTGTGGCTGTCACTCAAAAGCATTTAAAAGAGGTATCTCCATCTCTGGTGTGTTACCAGTAGTAACCAAAGTGGTGGACTCCTGATGGTTCCAACTTATAGTTACAAGTGCTTCTTGTCACTAAGTTACTTGCATTATAGCCCTGCTAATGTCAAGGTGAACAGTGAAACAGAAGCCATTTAATCATCGATCTGGTTAAAAAAAAAGAAAAAAAAAAGAAAAGAAAAAAATGTCTCTAATGGAACAACTTCAGACTAATTGTTGAGTGCTGCCTCTGCTATTAAGTGCTATGAACTATTTACTATGCTATGCTGGCAATCATAGCTGTTAGCAGATAAGAATACTTTCTAAATTACGTTCTAGACTTTGAACTTTATTTTTCATTATGCTGCTATTTAGCTCTTTGCTAAATCAGTCCCTTGTTTAACCTATCAAATGTAAATAACCACTACCAGTGCAATGAAAGATGAAGAGTCAAAAGTCTATAAATGGCACAATTTGAATATTTCCTCCGCTGTTAGACAGGTCACGTCATGCTTTTCATTCAAGCAGAACTTGACAAGGACCTTAGCTGCTTGATTAAAATGGGCTCTACAAGCAAAGAACCCCTGGTTTGGGTTTTCACAATCTTAGATATTCTTGTTATCTACAGTAAAAACAAAATGGAAGTTGAGAAGTAGAATGCAAATTGGTATCTTGAATGTTCAACCATTTTTCTTTTGTGCTGTTTCCCAACTTTGTTATGAAGATCATTGCAGGCATATTTGCTAGGGCAAGGATTTGGATTTGGTCTTAAATACTGTTTCTAGAATATCCACCATTTTCTCTACACAGTAGTACTAACAATATCATGTGACTTGTTTGGGTTTTCTTTGCTTTTCATGCAGAGGTATTTCTTTGACTTGAATAGGTCTAAGAAAGAGATTCTATGTGGGGAATGCTTTTTTTCAATGTTTGACATCTTGGTTTCTCTCCTGTAGAAGCCATTCCAGTAACTGACACAGAAATTCCCTCACAAAGCTTTTTAATGGTGTGTGGTATTCTGCGTTTTAACTATTAAAAGAAAGCATATTTAAAAAGAAGGTATTTTCAACTTGAGACCTTTGCATGGGAATGCTCCTTTCTCCATGCACCTCAACCTTGACTACTCTTACAGAGCTAGTAAACATTTTTTCTTTTGATAAATAGTATTGACATAATGGAAACATCAGTTGGAGCATTCCAATTTTCACTGTGATTTCATGTTTTGTTTTGTTTTTCTGGATATTAAAATAGCAACGTTCAGCTATCAGCCAGTTAACTGGAATGTTTTAGCTTTCAATAGTTACGATAAAACAAAAAAAATATATTCAGACGTCACAGAAAATTAGAGGTTTTGATCGATTTTATTGATAAGTTCCTTTCTATAAAATAATTAGTTGTGGAGCATAAAAGCTTTGCTCTTTTCAGCAGCTGAAAATGTGACATACTTAAATTAAAGATGTTTGACTCTTTGTGGCATACAAGCTTGATTATAATTACTGATAAATGCACACTTTAACCTAGCTGCCTATGTTCAGCTTTTGATTTGAAAGTAGCTGTGGCTTTTCAGCGAGTTTTGTCACATTTTTGAAAACCAAAGTGATTGTCATTTGTGCTATTTCAGGTTTTGTGGTGATTAATTTGTGACTGCTATTTAAATGATACTTGAACTTATTTGAATTAAGTAAATAAAACTATCTTCTAAAATTATAAAATGTATATTTAACCAATTCTTGTCTCCCTGCTAGGTAACTAACAAGAAAAAAACTCATGTTTAATTTTTCAGGATTTTGACATCTTTCAAAGAGTTTTTGAAGACAGAAGAAAACTTACGTATTTCTGGTACAAAGGAAATGGATCATCTTCTTCATCTTGTAGAAGTCATAAAAGAAATTATAATTCTTGATTTCTCAGCTCCTTCAAACCAGTCTCTAATTGAAAATGTCTTGAATAATACAATTATATGGATGAAAAATTTTGCCGAGGGAAAAGAATCTGACACCAATTTCTCACTTGCAGTTTCTGAACTCTATAATGAGCTACAAAAAAATGTCAAGCCTCTTCAGAGATTCTGGACAAAAGAGAAGACAGAAGTTTTTTGGCATGTCGTGAGAACTGTATTCCGTGAACTTGATTCTAGGCTCTCTCATTTGATTCAAGTGCAAGAGAAGGAGTTATTGGAGACCTTATCTAGAACTAAATTTTCCATGACAGAAAATAAAATCCATAATAGAAGTATACTATTGCTCCAAAATGTCCTGACTGATTGGCCAGATTTAAATAATCCTGCTTTGAACCATCTAAAACACTTAAGTGAAAACTTCCTGAGGAATCTGTATGAGGTTGGATCACTGACTGATGATCATGTCAATGTGTCTTTCAGCACAATTCATGGAGTGAGTAATGCCTCCTCTTTATTACTCTCAAATGCAACTTTTATATATAAAGTACAAGAATTAGGAGAAATTTTGCATAATTTCTTTGCAAACATACAAAAATTAAACAGTACTAGTATGGCCTCACTTGTTCCAGTGCTTTTCTCTCTGTATCAGAACGATGATCTGGTGTTAAATATTGAGAGCAATAGCACTCTGTTAACATTTCTTTATGAGACTTCAAAAGATATTTCATCTTTTCAAGTATGGCATGATTTCCAAGATGAGGATCGAGTTTTTGATTTTCTGTCTGAAACTTTTGATCTTCTCTGGAACTTCACCAGTAAGTCTCTCTGTGAAAAGTTGCTAATCATTTACAACTACACAGAGTTTCAGGCCCAGTCTCTTGCACAGAAAGGAAAAAAAGAGATGCAAGTTGTCTATCACACTCTGAGCAGCCTTAAAACTTTGTTTATAGATGAAGACCTCCAAACAGCTGCCCTTTGTTATTTGGAACAGTTTCTTGATATCTCCCCAGAATGCCTGGTAAATAATGGGTGCATTGATTTTTATCTCTCAAACATTACTTCTGTGGATCATTCAGCAGAGGTTTACAGCTTACTTTTGCTTCCATTGGACAGTGTTCTGGCCAATGTAACAAACTTGGGAGAAAAGGTAAGTATACCTTCTGCCTTGCACTGCACTTTTACATGGCTTCAAACTTGGACAGAGATTTTTGAAGAAGCATCCAAAATCTTAAATTTGAATTCAACCTTTTTTGTATGTCTAAGAAATGATTTGGCAAATCTCTCTGGAAGTCTTTTAAATGCAACTCATGATGAACTGTGCAATAATACAGCTATGGTTATTGTTGAAGCTACATCAGCAGCAATGAAGCTATTAAAAATCATATTTGAAGGAGGTGGTGATTTAAATGACTGGAAAGATTTTGAAGCTTTCCTTGCTGATCTTCAAAGTGTATTTATCAATGCAGTTGATGTCACAAGCTCACTTAACAGTTTAGAAAGTGTTTTAGACATGATGAGAGTCATGATAACTGAATTGCAGAAATCTATACTGAAGGTTGCTGATGGAGAGTTTTTGGATTCTTGGCTTGATACTTTCATCTCAGGAGGATCCAAGGGAGAAGATAGGGGTGCTGGTGTATTTTCTATTGGAAATTCCCTTTCTACTATTCTCAAGCTCTCCCCAAAGGAACTTGGAATTATTCTCACTGAGATAAAAGACACAACTGCTTTCTTCAAAAGTGTACCTCAAGGCAAATATATGGTTTGTATAAGCATTTTCCAGAATATTACCAAACTAATTTTGGACAGTACTCTGAAAGACTTAAGCCATTTGCCAACAAATTTTTCATCTCATCTTAATTCCTTTCAAAACTTTTATAGTACAGTGGAAGAAGCAGAGGACTGCAACAGATGGCTGCATGGATTAAGTAATCTCAGTGAAAAATACAAGTCACATTCCCACCTTGAAAGTGCAAAACATATTTTATTTCTGCTGAAATCTCTGGGAAACATTGAGACAGATGCTCAGCTAGTGAACATGATGGACTTTGTTAATTTGGTTTTTAATTTGATACTCCCTGAATGTTCCCTAAATGGTTCTGATATGATTTGTGGAAATGTTTATTTCAATATTGTAGCAAAAACTTTAAAATTTATTCTCCCTGAATTTTATGTAAAAGATGACATTAGTGTGCTTGAATTTATTTTTACGCTTTTAAATAACTCTGGAGGGCAAATACAAATGGCTGTTAATGATTTAGTGAGGCACTCACAGTATGCATCAAATAAGACCCATTTTAGTCAGTCAATCCATGGCTTTAACAGGACTTCGAGGATGTTCCTTAATACCTTTCACCATGTTCAGCTTTCATCAGTAGAACTTTTGGCGGAAATTCAAACTTTTCTGAAAAATAAAAATTTTGAAATCCAAGGAGACAGCTCCTCTCATTTGGATATTGAGATTGAACCTCTCTTGAATGAGAAAAATACCAGTTTGTTGATGGAGTTCTTTCAATATGTGATTGGTAAACTTGACTCAGACTTGCAGGGTGAACACAAAACATTTCTTCAGAAACTGATAGAAACAACAGCTCTGAATATTGAACCGGTAAGGAAGGCAGTTGAAATTTTCAAGTCTTCCAGTTTTACTGGCTTTCCATTAAGAGATGATAAAGAGTTTCTAAAGCATATGGTAGCCTTGGTGCAAAATATGAGGAACACCGATGTTGAGTTCTTGATAAGTCAATTCAAACAAATCCAGAGGAGCCTAGATAATTTCTTTAAAAATACTAAACCTTTGCATATTGAGAACTATGAGGTAGGAATGTTAACAGACTGGTGGGATGCATTTGAGAACAATTCATGTAATTGGAACCTGACTGGCTTGTGGCAAATAACACGAGTCTTTAAACAAGATGAGCTCTATGATGTAGAAGAGATATTCCATCTCCTCCTTGATGTCATCAACCTCACAGAAAGATTAGCTCATGTAAACATCACGGAAGCACTAACTGAAGTATATGCTTTCATACTGACTCAGGAAGCAAAACTGCCAATGTTTACTGAAGAGGAGTTCTCTGATCAAGTAGAAAGTCTTCTAATGTTACTGGAGACATTGACAGATATGTTGGATGAACCTGCAGAGTCCTCAATTTGTTTTTCTGCATCATTCTGCTGGACTCTTACAACAGCAAAGCCTCAGAGTGATCCCGCTTTTAAACCTTGTGACTTTGTGCATAGCAATTCTACCCTTAGTTACAATGCAGTTATTGAAGTAATTAAGGAGCTGAAACTCATCATTCTGGAGGACAGTTCCTCATGCACTATGGAAGACATTCAGATAGATATCACTCGCAATCTGACTTGTTTTTTTTATCAAATCAAGGAATGGAACTCTATTCTTTTGAAGTTTTCTGAGCTCCATCATGTAAATGGCTCAGTTCTCAAAGAGGTGCTAGATTTTTGGAATGAGCTATCCATCTATGCTGTGCCACTGCAGGTGAATAATACATACTCAATCAATTGTTCCTCCACACTGAAGAGACAAGTGGCTTTACAAATCGTAGAAACATTGGGCAGTATGTCAGTGGCAGAAATAGAGATGGCCAAAGGTGTTCTTGAACGGTTGTATGATTTTTATGGTGGTCTAAGTTGGAACAGACATTCAAGAACATCACTTATAAAGACTGTTGTTAAAAATGTAAAGAATATGACCAGTGAATTTTCTGGACTTCTAGATACAGAAGCTGTCATTTCTTTTATTTCTGCAATTCAGCCTTTAATGGCGCTGTCTTCTTTTGGAAACCAGACATACTCAATGCTGATGATATTATCAGCTTTAAATGGAAACAGTAATATATCTGATAACTTTGAAAACTCCTGGTTTCCTATAGTTACAAGCATAGAAGATTTATTGGTAAATTTTAATGTTAGACATTTACTTGATGTGATAGACCAAGAGTTTCAATTATTAAGGTTAGCCACTGGACAGTCCTCTTCAATGGCTCTTGATCTTTTAATACAGCAGTTTAATACATCATCTGTAGATGCTATGTTAAGAAATTTGGAAGACATGCAAGAGATTTTGAACAGCTTTCTATGTGAGTGTAACAATAAAAATTATTCTAAAATAATGCATGCTTTAATTCTACTTATGGCTAATGAAAATTCATCGAATGACCTACTGCTGTTTGTCAAAGACATTATTGATTTTCTGGAACTATTCCAAAATATGTCTAAGGAAGATTACACTGGGATGTTGTTTGCTGATGGTCGTCTTAGCAGAGAAAAATTGAATAATACTCATACTGCTAATTCAGTTTTGCTAAACAGTCTCCTTCATATAATTACTGATCTTTCTGTTATAGAAGAAGCTCTACATACAAACAATACTGAGCTTCAGATAGTTGACTTCATTGATTCATTTTTTGATAGCGCACAATATAGAGAAGTTTCTACTCAGTCCCAAAACAGAACTCTG
This sequence comes from Charadrius vociferus, assembly GCF_000708025.1. Lineage (NCBI taxonomy): Eukaryota > Metazoa > Chordata > Aves > Charadriiformes > Charadriidae > Charadrius > Charadrius vociferus. Next base: position 5,833,622 of record NW_009648061.1, read on the forward strand.
GAGATCATGCAAGAGGTCTTGCAAATGATATTTCAGTCTACCACAGAACATGACAGGAACAAAATAACCTTCTTACTAAAGGATTTGCATAAGGATATAATGGCAGAAATGAGGTGAGCGTTTTCTATGTACTTGTTTTGACAGTGTGCTGACAATGACAGAAGGGTTCTTTGTAAGCAGCTCAATCAAAACTTTTATTAAGTTAATTACTGTTTCATTTCAGATTTGTGCCTTTGAGTAAAACAGTATTTTGTATTAACTTACATTGTTCAGCCCAGCCATATTTGGTATCACGTTGTATTGTGTGGACCAGGTTATTGACGTGTTTAGTCATCTGTATGGATACTCATGGTTGTTCCTTTGGAGTTATTGTAGAACCAAATATCTGAAGATACTAGTGTTTTAAAATCCTTGCATGTCTGAACACTGAACCCACGGTTACTGGTGGACAACAGTCATTTTGGCTGTGGAGCTAAATATTAAGGAATGCTTGGGACTAATGTTTTGTAGTTTGTTTTTCTTTCTGTATCCAAATGTAAATATACTGTGTTTGAAATGTCTTCAACTTAAATTTGCTGATGACTTATGCAAACAAGAGGACCCTTGCTGGGGCTTCGGTTATAGCGTTGTTAGTTTAACAAATACAGTTTCTGAAGGAGTCTTGAGCCCAAAATAACTTTTGCCAGATTGCTTAAATCAAATGTAATCCAGCAGCAGAGGAAACTTTGCTTCAGGAAGATGTTTACTGACAATTTATTTAATAAAAGTGCTGCTAGACTGGAGTTGCTGCATTTAAATAATACTCACTGAACGAATCCCACAAGATGGTTGCTCCAAACAGCTCTAGGGTGGAGCTACTGATCCTACTGACATAGACCAGCTGAGAAATGGCATACTGAAGTTGATGCATGACTCTGAGGTGGTATTAAACCTTTATGATTAATTTTATGCAACTACCTTAAACCAGTGGTCAGCAGGGCCAGGTGTTAGCTAAATCTGATGAAAAATCAAAAGCAAATACTAGAAAAGTGCTTTATTTTCTCCAAATGCTGGTTATCAGAGATTTTGAGTAATCTGCTCTTTGCCATCAAGTCAGTATATGCTGTGGGCTCTCAGCATTTCTGAAGCTGTTATGATTTTGCTTCTTTTGCTAAGGTCTTAAGAAAGCTGATGACTCGCTACATTGATGAAAACCTGTTTTTTTTTGTTTGTTTGGGGTTTTTTTAACATGGAATTATATGTTCTGATTTTGAAATAGTTCAGACAAATGTAATAACTATTAATATTGAAATCCTTCTGTGGTCCATTGAAGATTGCGACCATACATAGCCACTTGTTAAAAATTTTTTGTGGTACCCTTGTTATGAAAATAATGCTTTCTTATTAATCTTTCTACAGAGCATCTAAAATCTGCAAGATTCTTCAGAAACAGTTAAACCCTGCTAGTGTCCTACTATTGCAGAAGTTGCAGTTTACCATTTTGAATGTTCTTAAAATCTTTTCAGGTTGGTTACTACAGTGACTGCATGGGTCACCATATGTCTTAGTACTATAATGTTAAGGCTTTACCCTGAGCAACGTTTTATAAAAATAAGTTAACTTGGGTGGTGCCAGGCAAGGTGAGCATACTGATGCCTGGAAATTAAAACAACAGAAACACAGGAAAAGTTTTGATGCAGATCACATAAAGAGTTGATTTCTTTCTGAAGTGGTCACGTTGGTTCAAAATCTCAGTGGAAGCAGGAGGTCTTGAAGCTCCTCTTCTCTCATTTTTAGCTGTGTGCTCTTTCCCTTCCTTCTGGGTTTACACGGGCACACCAGGACTTCTTCCTTTCTTTATTTGACTCAGAAGCCCAGCAGAAGACTGTATATGCATTTGGGTTTTGTCTTATCTTTTTTACTGGATATTTTGTCTGTTTCTTGCTCACAAATAGCAAAAATGAAGTTTTTTTTTCTCTGGTTCTGTAGCAGGTATTGCTGTTCTTATTATTGAGCAGGAAAGTGTAATGGAGAAAAGTAATGGAAATCAAATCAAACTAGCCCTTCTTGCCCTCTGCAATGACAAATAAATTTAGCCAGAAATATTTCTTATTGCCTTAACACATCAGACTTTCTTTGCTTTTAAAAACTTTTCTGTCCAGTATTATTTTGTTGACTTTTCATCTGATTACAGTAATATTTTTTTTTTTTTTTTTAAACTGATTAAGCCTGGACATTTTGTCTTACAGAAGAACCCGTTGTCATTGGCAACATTTTCTGTGTTGTTACAAAGTGTAAAGATGGATTAACGAGTCACTTACTCCTCTCTGTCATTGAAGGAATCACTCTGGTTCGAGATCATTATCAGGTTTGAGTGGTTTCAACACCTACAAGTGTTGTTTGCAATGTGCATTAAACTTTTGAAACTAATGGAAATGTTGTCTTTTTTTCCTACTGTCTGAATGATGAGTCCCCACAGTGGTTATACAAAGCTGAGGTTTGTATGGGTATAGCTCTGATGCTTTTGATAGTGATACCCAGAAGGAATTCCTTAAGTAAACATTGCTGAGCTTTTAAAACTGTAAATATAACTAGAATTACTAGAATTCCTATAACTAGAATAACTAGATTGCCATTCAATACCAAACAGTGGCCCATTTTTAACTCCTTTACGTTTTGTGATACTGCTAATTTCATGAATCAGAGTACACATACTTTTAAATCTTCACAGGAACAACTATGAAATCAAGCTAGATACAAATAAACTTTTTGGCCAGGGTCATTCAGGCTAAAATAGCAATTGTGGTTACCAGTTGGGGTCAGTTTGTTTTTCTTTAACAGTGCATGAAATTACTTGCAGAAGAGAGTAACATTTGGCATTCCGAGACTCATCCAGAGTTGGAAGCAGGCCTTTGGGTAGCACACACATGCCTGCACACACAGACAAAATACTAAAGTCATGCTTTTAGTATAGAATTTGACTCCTCTTTATGAAATAGCTCTGCTAGTTTGTCTGCCTGGACATTTTGCTGATATGAACAGCAATGTTTTGAGGTAAACAGACGTCAGAGGCATCGTTCATATCTGAAAGTAGACTTTTGTGGAACAAATGCATTTCTGTAGCCACCACCACTAAGTGACCTACTTCTGCAAATATTAAAAAACCTTGGAAAATCAGAAATGTTAATATTTGCAAGAAAAGGTAAAAGTGAATACTACACAAAGTATAATGCAAGAAAACCTTTGGATATTGATATCCAGATTTGTTGGTTTGCTAAATGGAGATTGATGTTGTTTAGAACAAGTTTTTTGGAAAAAGATAAAAATGGTCAGTCTAAAAAAAATAAAATATTAAAAGCTTATTTCAGCTTGGAATTAAATTTCAAATGAAAATGTTGGTATTTCTTTTAATGTATGACTCTCCTTGATAGGTTAGTTCAAATTCACAAATATTTTTGATTGTTCCCTGAACTTAAGTCCCTGAAAATTCCTTGGTTCTTGAAAGCCTCTCACCCAATTTCAATTACAAATACAATGAGTAAAAGAGTATTACCTTACCCATATTCTCATTTGAAAATATACATCATCTAGTTGCCGAGACTACCTCAAACTACCTAAGCAGTAGCATAATCTCATGAATTTGCTAACCATATGATCATTGTGTTTTGCAGGATATTGAAAGAATGTGGCGTTCTTTCAGCAAGAGGGATTGTGAGAGTGTGGCATATGTGAACCAAAAACTTTCCAATACTTTGGAGAGCTTCCTGAGAGCCTTACAGAATGACAGCAATGATAGCTGTGAATGTCAACTAATGTCGGGGAACATGCAGAGACAACTGCAAATGTAAAGCCTAAACGGTTGCTGTTAGAGATATTATTTTGTGCATATGTCTGTCTTCTAAATTATGTAATTACAGAGACTATTTATCAAAGTCTCTTTAAGCTTTGTTCATTAAACTGAAAATTGAGTGCATACAATGCACAAATTATTTAAGTTATTAGCAAAATTCTGGATATTTCAAAAAGCCCTTGCACTTTGCTAAGGACTTGCAGCAAATCTTGCTGGTCCCCAAGGAGAATACTTTGAATTACAAGTAAGAAAATTTTCAACTTTCCATGACCTCAGTTAGGTAAAAATTTTGACATCTTAATTTTTTATTTAAAGCTATTTTGCCATGAACTTGTCCTCTCAGCGGCTGGATGTCTTTTGCAAAACATTGAACATTTAGATCAGTTCAGCGGTTCAAAGAGTCAGGTACATGGGATGGTGCTTGTAAACTGACAGGCTTGAACTCCAAATAATTTCAGATATTTGCTATTTCCTTGAGGAAAAATAATAGATTTAAAGTAAATGAATAAAACAGAGTATTTCAAATTTGCTGTCAGTTAGAAGTGGTCCTTGTTATAATTATTTCTATACTGGTTTGACTATTGGATTGTTTTCATAATGGGCTTGAATCATCTCTGTGAATTATTGTAATAATACACACAAACTTAAGCTTAGATGCTGCTCTTATGGACCATAGACTCATGCCCAGTTTTTCAATGATAAATAATATCTTATGTGTGTATACTCTTTATCACTTAAATGAAAATTAGGTAGACTTTATTCATTCTGAACTACAGTGCTTTGTATCTCTAGGTTTTAAAACTATGTGTTCAGTAAGAAACATGGAAGTAAGCCATTGCTAGAGCTGTGCTTCTCCATAAGCTACTGTTTGCTAGAGCACTTAGCCATCATGGGAAGAACTCTAAATTTGCAATCTCATTTAGGTATGATGATCTCTGCACCACATAAATACAGCATGAGAAGGTTTGTAGAGTTGCTTACTTCATGCACAGTGTGTGCACATAGAGCAAAATGCGACCCTTTTGCCTCATTTAGTGGCTGTTTCACTATTCACATTACTCTTTATACATAGTAATGTCAATTAGTTCTGATAACATGTGAAACTGAAGTTATCATTTCAGGGTGGCTGAAAATTTGGAGTTACAGTTGTCAGAAAATCCAGTGGCAGCTCTTCTCAGCAATTTTAATCTTTTGAATGGTGGGTTCTAGTTTTCTTCACTTTTTTACAAGTCACTGCTGTGTAATTTTGCAGGACAATAACTTTTTCATTGTTCTTCAAACTTTAAAGGGATACTGCTTATGGAGACTACTGACTTAATGCAATGTATTTTCATTATACACATGTACACATATGTGTGCTTGAGTTGGCACAGGACAGCATAGTTTACCCTGTCACAGCCTGTCCAATAAAATGCAGGGATTCATTAGAAAGCAAAGGGGACTTAAGTTAGTGGAAAAAAAAAATCTCAAAGGAATATACGCTTCTTCACCAATTTCAGATGTTCTCATAATACAGGGATGTGGGGATAACCTGTGCTCTTATGGGATAATGGAAACAGATGAACAAGCCCTTCAGTCTGTCAGGAGAGCGGCCTTTACATTTGAAGTTGAAGTGAATTACATGATATGAAGATTTTGTGTCCTTTGTCACCCCTCAGAATAAATCTAAAAAAAAGGATACAGTCTGTGGGCAATTTAATTAAGCAGATCAGTACTGTTGGCACTATTTTTCTTCTCTTCCAGATGTGAAAGTCAAAGAGTGTGTGCAGAATCTTACTCAGTTAAGGCTGGACATTGGTTCTTCTGTCAATATTTCTGAAGAAACTATCAGTACCATCTTGGAAGCCAGTATTTCTCATACAAAGGTAAAAGATCGAAAAGAAGTGTTAAATTAACAGGTCAATCTGTAGCCTGATGTGCCAACCAAAATAAAACGAACCACCTTGTTTGTGTGGAATCTTATATTTTCACTTGTCACTTCTATGTGGAATATTTTGTGAGATTTAGGACTTCAAAATAATAATGTGAAGCATTAAGAGATCAATTTATAGTAGCACTAGTCTTCTGGTCTAAATGGTGCTGCTTCATTACTTTCAGCAGTGTTTTAACCCCTTGTGCTGACATGGAGTTTGAGCTTTGCTATCTTTGTACTATAGAAAAGGTGAGGATTCCTGGAGAAATCATTTTGTATCTTCCCACCCCTTATCCTTGCAGTACAGAGTTGTCTGATTATTTTTTTTTTTTCATACCTTCGTGTGCTCCTCACTGCTCTTACATTGTCTCACCACTGTATTGCCTTACCTCCACTTTATTTATCTTTTGTCTCTTGACTATTGTCTAAAGGGTAGATTGTGTAAGTTTTCTGAGTGAAGGACTGTGTGTATTATCATTGCTGCTGTTTCCTGTGATCCCAGTGATTAGTAGAAATAATGAAAAATGCCACATAACTTATGGGTTCTCTCTCCTGTTAATGTTTATATGACTGAAAAGAGTTGTGTGTACATCTGCTATAAACTAATCAGGTCAATCACGCAGCCACTGGGTGTCACTGATGCTCCACTTGCAGAAATAGTTGCAAGGTCGTGAAAAGTGTGGCTATTTAAAAGGCAGTTCAGACCATCATAACTACTTACAGGTGATTTTTTTTTTCTTCTGTTTTTTTGGGCAGTGTGACTGCCTTTATTGTTAGCTTGTTATTTTAATACCAGTAAATGGCAATGAGAGAAGTCATCTGGAAGAGATTCAGTTAAGTGGGATTTGGTGCACCTTTGATCTTTTGCAATAATAATGCTAATTGACTGAATTTTCTAATGACTTTCTATCCTCATTTTTTGCCAAAGTCCTATGTAGAGTTTAGATATATGTACATGCCTCACATTTGCATATCTATACAGAATGTTTTGTTTGCTTAAGTGCTTAAATCCTTTCCTAGTACAACTGCAGCATTAAAGCCTATGTCTCTTACTGCTTCTGCAAGGTGCACAAGTACTTTCTTAAGCTGTAATTTAGTCATGCCCATTATGTTTATGGTATATATAGCCACTGTCTAATAACCCTAATGATCGCTGCGTGTCCAATGCAGTCCTTTACTTCTGTGACTGTATACTACTACTGTGCTTGCCTCTGTAATGGTAAGAGTAAGCCTGCGAGTTGTTTATGCTGTTGCACTTACCCTTAATTTCTACCAGCATATTATGGTCTGGCCATGCTCATTGCCATGTGATTAAGTATTTTGAAACTGGTCAAACCCTGTAACCTGAAAACTATAAGCATTCATAGGAGCATTCATAAGGAACGCAGGAGTTTAGATTAGCTCTGGTACTCACAAAGCTGCAAGGAAAGTTCAGAGGGAGTTAATCTAGTGAGTAAAACGTTGAATGGGTTAAAAAATGGACCGAAATGATGGTATTAATGTGGGGCATGAGGGAACAAATTGCAAATTGTATTGCTGAGTCAAATTTCCTCCACGGCAAGAAGTCCAAATCAGTATGCTTTTATGCTGCTAGCAGAATTATATTTATGTTCATATTCTGTTCCTCGTACATGCACAAAAAAAGGGAATATTTAAATATATTGGAAATCCCTTGGAATCACAAAAGAAAAATTCTGTTTAGATAAAAATCTAGAAGTAAAACTAGTAAATTGGAAACTTAAAATGTTCATAGGAATCAGAGTTAAATTGCGTATCTTGACCAACTTTGGCTCCTAATTTGATTTTCTTGGGGATCCTCTCCCTCACTGAGTACTGTTACTGGCTACAGATGCATTCAGTGGAGGCAGTACAGGCAGGAGTACAATGGAGCCTGGAGTACTGCACTTTGGTTCCTACAGGAAGATGATAATGTTTCTGGACTTGCTGCCATTTGTTTTCTTCCAGGCATTTCAGGAGAAAGGATAGCTAAGAACTCCTGAGAAATCTGGGCTGCAAACTTCTGTCTTTTTATATGACATTTTTGTAGGAAGAAGCAAACCATCATTATCCAAGGAGTTTTTATTGGAGCTTTGCCCAAAGTCTGCTTAGGCACTTGTCCCTTCATCCACTCTTAAATAATAACACTTCAAAGAAGTGTTGAACCGAGAAACATGAGCTGGCTTAGAGTGAATGTTGTGCCATATAGCCATCCCTAAGTGTTAAATTTGTGTGTCCTCTGAAAGAAGGAAAGTTCATATTGTTTGATTTTAGAGAGTCATATATCTAGATCTTGATCTTTAAGTGTTTCTGCAGCAAAGGTGTGTATCTGCTAGAATGGGTATGTTCAGCATTGTACATATGCCTGCTTATGGTATGATTGCTCATGGAATGAATGATCAACTTGTTCACAAATGAAAGTAAATCTTTATAAGAGATATACTTCATCTTTTTGTATGTACATAGAATATAAAGCAAGAACATACCAATCTGATATAGAGCTGTACGGTTCATTACTTCACGTCTGTTGATGACTGCAAATTGTCATGTTACTGTGACATAAATTCTCATCTTACTGACTATAAAAAAAGGTGATGCATTTCAGGGAAAAAAAATTCTAATACATGTACATTATGATAGGTTTTTTACAGTGCCTTTGTGGTAGCTTTAACCGGAAGATGTGATGAAGAATTACTTAGCCTGCTGCTAAAGCTACCTGAAAACAGTAAAACTTCTGTGGTAGTGGAAGAGTTATGTTCTTTACCAGCATTGGAGTTGTATACCATGTTTGTACTGATTATGCAGAATTTGAACTTACGTCATATTATTTACAAGGTAAGATGGGGAAAAAAAGCATTCAGTTCCTATGTTTTCCTTTGAAGGTTGTCTAAAACATGCAGGTAGATAAATTAATAATTCTGTTATTTCTTCAAATGTTCTTTTTCTGTGGAAGCAAACACTGGACATATGGCATTTTTCTGTTTTCATTTAGCTCCACAGTTGAATAATGGGGTTGGTAGCTGCTACGGTATTCCATTTCTTGCTTCCTCAGAAAAATTATCACTGAGGAGTTAATTACGAAAGCTTTAGAGAAAATACAGGAGGTTGAAGACATAGTTTTATTAATCTTTAGCAGAGTTTGCAGTTTGTGCAATTTGTTACTTCTTAATTTCTAAGTGTGGAAGACTGATCTGGCGTCATTGATACTAAAGCCTAGGAGCTCACAGTACAAGAGCTACAAAGTTATTTTCTAGGAAAAATTCGTAGCACTGTGGAACGCATTTTGTTTGCTGTAAAAATCATGTTGGCAATTCAGGTGGCTCCTTCAGGAAGGAGCTTTTCCAGCTCTCAGGATGAATCTCTTTTGTAGGGCAGACCTCCTATATTTTATATGACCCAAGTGAAATGACTTTAACAATAATAATACAGTGCCAAAACTATAATGAAGAGGATGCAGAAGTCTGTAGCAAAACTGTATTATCTGTACAACTGTAGATAATCTGGGGTCTAGAGTGGGTTTTCAGTGAGACAATATTTTTACTTGTAAGAGCAAAATTATTGGATGGGATTTCTGATAGTTAGCAGATATTATTTCAGTTTTTTTGGGGTAATTGGAACATAAAATGTAAGTACATATAGTTAAAAAGCTATAACATTGGGAGGAAGACTCTTTCGTTCTAAAGCTGTAGATAATGGGTTATAATCTGGATGCAGCATGTGCAGTTAAACAGGTTGGCCACACACTTTTAAAAATAAAACTATTTCTCAGAATAGGTTAAGATATGTCAGAGGGAAAAGAAAAGATTTCTACTTTCTGAATTATCTGCCAACCTATAAGGGGAAAAAAAACAAAACAAAACTGTGTTTATTCTGATGGGCTTTTCTACTGAATCCTACTGAAACATAATGAATTCCTAGAAAATAATAAAAAATATTGTCATCTTATCCTAAATTATTATGGAAGTTTTGCTATTTTTTTAACTGAATCAGACTTTTTTAATGGTTTCTTTTTTTTTAATGTGTAAAAGCAGGTGAAGGCTGAGGAGAATATTAAGCAGACATTATTAGAGTAGGAAGTCAAATAAAGGTGGATAAAATAATGATAATCAGAAGAAGCAGCTGAAATCATATAATGAGATTATATTGTTTTTATTATGCATAGGCAGGTAGCAATGAATCAGTTTGTATTACCTTATCATCTAAATAACCTATAAAAACAAAGGAAATGGAGAGAAGATTCATAATGCCAAAACTTACATCGTGGAAAGAGCAAATGGCCAATTGAAGTTTAGTCAAGTAGGGAATGAAATACACACAATTATTTTAGGTAAAAGGCAGTGCATATGAAAAATGCAAAGGGAGGAAGAGTGTGACAGGAAACCTTGTTGTCTGATATGACTCCAAAAGCAACTACAGTGGTAGTGAGATCTAATTTAACTTATGAATTATTTTAAAAATATTAAACTGTTGCATTAAGCATTTTGAACCTGTTGAAGGAAAAGTTCTCATTTACACTAAATTCCAAGGAGACAGGATGTTGCAGATCCCATTAGTATCTTAGCCAGGAGAGCTCTCTTCAGCTTGGTAGATACAAACAGGAGTATTTTGGTGAACAGGACTAGGGAAGTCATCATCCCCCTATACTCGGCCCTGGTCGGGCCCCACCTCGAATACTGTGTTCAGTTTTGGGCCCCTTACTACAAGAAAGACATTGAGGTGTTGGATTGTATCTGGAGAAGGGTAACGAAGCTGGTGAGGGGTCTAGAGCACAAGTCTTATGAGGAGTGGCTGAGGGAACTGGAGTTGTTTAGCCTGGAGAAAAGGAGGTTGAGGGGAGACCTTATCACTCTCTACAACCACCTGAAAGGAGGTTGCAGCCAGGTGGGGGTCAACTGCTCACTAGTAACAAGTGATCAGACAAGACCAAACAGCCTCAAGTTATGCCAGGGGAGGTTTAGATTGGATATTACGTAAAATTTCTTCACAGAAAAGGTTATCGAGCACTGGAACAGGCTGCCCTGGGAAGCGGTGGAGTCACCATCCAGGCAGGTATTTAAAAGATGTGTAGATGTTGTGCTTAGGGACATGATTTAGTGGTGGTTTTGGCAGTGTTAGGTTGATGGTTGGACTCAATGATCTTAAAGGTTCCTTCCAACCTAGACAATTCTATGATCCTATGTTCTCTGGATTTTAATTCCTGATTTGTCATAGGCCAGTTCTAACATTACCAGAGAATTTTTCTTTAGCTGAATTTGAGACTAACTATAACTGGAGAGTTATACTAAAAGATGTTTGTTAAACATGGTTTGCAAGACTACTGTATAATCAATTAAAAAAAAAACCCTGAGTAATTTTGAGTGTTTCATTGATAGGTTAAATTTTTTTTCTAATTGGAATTTATTGGTGTGATTTTTTTTCCTTCTTTTCCAAGATTAATATACCATCTGAGACAGGCAATGTTCTAAACATGCTACTGGATGTGGTTTCTAGTATCAGCTCTCTTCTCAATAAAGCCCACCATGTCATGGAAAACTTTCCAGTGTTCCTCCAAGGAATTCAAGACATTAGTGTGCTTGATATCTCTGCATTGCAGCAGGTATGTGTACGATTTAAATATGGAAATTCAGTTCCCATTGTGAGTTGCTTTGTTAGGGATGCGTGCTTAGTAAGGGGGACCACTAATAGAAATTGTGTCCTAGAAGGCTGGGAACTTAGAGAGAAGACAGTCAATAGACCCTAGGAACATTTATTTGGTCTTTTTCAAGCACTCTGGTAATTTTGAGGCTGTCGATGTGTTGTTTCTCTTTTTTTGTTAACTTATGAGATCATAGCCTAAGTTAATATGGTTTTAGGCTACTGATTAATTGTAGCATGTGATTTGGAGATAGCCAAAGCCTTTTCTGCTAATGTATTTATTTTTTTTTATGAGCAAACTATTAGTTTGTTTATAAGAAAAAGCTTTACTTTTTTTAAGGATAAGATTTCAAGTTACGATGTGCAGTTCTTTTATCTGCCATGAGTTTCTGCCTGTGTCACTTAAGTTTTTTGTGTGACAGTTTTGCCTGACATTTTAAAAAAGTGGCATGAAGTGTGAGTGAGGATATTTCTTTTGTCACTGCCTGTAAGGGCATTTGCTGTGTGTGCATCTATACAGCTACCACAGTGGTGGGTGGATCTAATACTAAATCAGAAAAAAAAATTTCTGCTGGTAAGCAGGGTCCAATTCCATAGGAAGACCTGCTGACCCCTATGGCTTTCATTACCTTCTGGATTTGCTATTTTGTGTGGAAAGTTTAGGATTGCATCTGGTTCTAAAATTGCAAATCTCTAAAAGGTCTCTCAGTGATAAACAATGCAAACTGGTTTGTGACTACAGTACAGAGTAAGAACTGCGTTAAATACTGTTTTCCCTAGTGATATGAATGTTTCTCAAGATCTAATCTGTGTGACAGAGACATGCAAAATGCTATTCTGTGCATATTAGTTTTGGTTGTGAGCCTCTCTTCTCTGGGCTGCTGCAATGGAAGGTGGCTGTCATCAGATGCTTCTACTTTCCTTAAACTAGTTCTGTTTGTGGCAGACTTTCCTTCAAACAAATGAAGTATTCTTTTTGGAGTGAAATCCCAAAGTTGGTTATTTGATAGAAGAACATCTCAGAAGGTCCTATTCAAAAAAAGTTTGCAAAGGAACAAATCGAACAGCAGAGGGCCATCTGGTCACACTTTTAATCTTTGCTCCATGACAATCCAGAGTATCCTGTAATATAGCATAGACTTAACCTTGGAATTTTTGTTCCTTTTTCCATCTTACCTTTTTGGGACACTTTTTCTGACATGTACTTTATTTTCTTAGTTTTTTTTTTTATTCTTTTTTTTTTTCCTTGAGAAATTGCTGTTTGTTTTTGTCACCTAATAATTTGTGGAGGATTAAAAAAATGAGTGTCTAGTTCTTTTGTTAATAAATTAGATGTTTGATGTTTTGAAGGGATCTCCTGTATCTGTAATTCTTTCTCATTTTGTAGACTAGTAAATGTGTTTAATGTGTTTATTTTTAACTATCCTTTCCTTTTCAGGTTTAACTGGATTTTTTTTTTCTACTTTCCAATAATAATTTCAATTCCTGATTATTTTGTTTGCTGCTTTTCAATAGTGGACAAATGTGTGCTATTGAATAAGTGTGCTACTAAAGTGCGATACTGGTTATACACTTTCCTCCTTAAATATTTTCTTCTATTTCCAAAGAGTCCATACTTCTGGATTTTTATTTTCAAGATAACCAATAGCAAAGTAGTTCAGTGACCTGGGAAGATTACAAATAAAGTATGTAAAGATTTTAAAAGTAAAAATATGCAGACCATGAGCATAGAGTAAGACAGATTGTCTCCTTCATTAACTTCTAACTGAAAAAGTTATTTTGAAGTTGATTTAAAAAAATTAATTACTCCTATAATGAAAGAGATAATAAAGTAATTGTCAATTACACACATGGATTTTTGTCTGAAAGACAAAATGAAAGGCAAGAAATACCTTTAAAATACCTGTAAAATGTGGAGTCGAATTGGTATGCTACATATTGTGTAATAAAAGATGATGTAAAAACTCAATATCTTCCAGTCAGTAGTAATTGGAATATAGAGCCACATTCTACTGTTAACAACACTGAGTGAATAGATAACCCCCTGAGGAAAACACTGCTGATTTCGAACATGATTTTTGCTTGTTTATTTGCTGTTTGAAACTATTCGCTTATTTTTCCATAGCTAATTTTCCGTATGTTTGTCACTCATGAATAGATAAACTGGAGGGGACCTGCTGAGTTACTGAATGTTGTCAGCTGTGAAAGGTGGCCTCATTCTCTAATCTCTCCACTAACTTGAACAAGTTTTCTGTTAAAACTATCATTTGAAATGCCTCTTGTAGTTATAAATGTATAAAATTCTGACTTAAGTTTATCGATGGCTAGTATGTTTACTCTTGTATCAAAAATATTTTGTAGCTTTTGTAAGGTCTCTGACTTGCCCAAGTGTTTGTGGAAGTAATCCTTCTGTGTTTTGACAGGTTAAGTAGATTAATTTTAGTATTTGTTTTGTTTGTTTTAGGTTTTTCTTTTATAACAGGCTCTCAGTTGTCTCAGACATCCTAGTGTTATCTTTGCATGCTGTGTTAAGACTAATCTTGAATGTTGGGAACAAGAAATGTGTACAGTCTTTGAGGGGGATTATGGCTGATGACACTTGTAGTTCTGCTCATTCATGTCTATAACTACTAAAATGACTTCCTTATTCTTGCATTCCCCTTTTTTGTAAGCTGCATACATTTTTGTCTCTTACTTGATCAAGAATCAGTGATATACCTAGATAAGCTCAATTTTATAACAGCAACTTGTGATTTCAGTTGATAAATAAGTTTTGCACTGGTTATCTTCAATTTACTTTAAATTAGGTAATTGGTTTCTTGCCATATCACATTCTGATCTCCTGCAATGCCTTCTGGTATTAAATTATAGGCAGATTTCAGTAATTTGTTTCTTCCAGGACTAAAAAAAAGGTATCACAGTAGACCTAAGATCAGTCTCACAGGAATAACACTAGTAACTTCTCTGTGATCCAGTGTTTTCTTTCATTTTAGCAGGGTCCCTGCAATATCTTATTAATGCCATTTTTTACCCACCACATAGTTATTGGATTATTATTGGTTATTTCAGTAAGCAGAAACTGGTAGATGTCACCAAACTGACCACGCCTTGGGGCTGTTCCCCGGAGTAGGCACAGGCTCTGCCCTGCTGGGAATACAGGCAGGCGGTACCAACACTGGATGGGTACACTGGCAGGGGCGGGGAGAATGGTGGCAAGGACTGATGATTATGTTGCTGATTATTATTTTCTAGGACAAGAACATGAACTGGCTGTTAGAGTTTGCCTAGTTTATGTCTTTTTCACCATATGTCTTTTTCAGGGAAAATGTACTTGCATTCCCACATAAATATATCGTATTGGTCTAGAATAACTTGATAATGCATTAAATTTTAATCTTCACATACTTTTTGTCTTTAACTGCTCTCCACTTTAAAATGTATTGTATATCTTCCCTATTAAACATCACAACAAGATATCCATTATTTCCTGGAGCATTATGTCACTCGTTCTTGAGTATAGATGAATTTTCTATTTTTCATTCAAATATTGCCACCTAAATTTGATAGGCATCTGAAAAATAATTTAATCAAATCAGTAATTTTGCTATTTTTTTCCGCTGATTTTGCCAACTTCAGTACATAGATTAAACAAAACAATTGTTTTGTTTATGGCTCTATCCAGAAGTAGGAATATCTATTTCTCTGCATTTGTTTCCTTTAGCCCTTCAGTTTCATCAAATTTTGAATTATCTTTAAACTCCTCATAGTTTTCCAGGAAAACTGCATTTTTTTTTTCCTCTCTCTCTTTTAATGTATTGATTCTGAATTTATTTTAGTTTTTTGTGCAAGCTGTAACCTGGCTTGACTTTTAGGTTTCTTTTGTTGAATAGCTGATATTTCTGCTCTACATGAATTTGTTACTATTAATAACATTTTTTTTAAGCATACCACTGTCCAATTAGGTCAGAAGACCCTGTGCTATGAGGTTTTTGCCCCTGTTTAAGAATAAAGTTCCAGACAGCTTTTTAATCTTCAACACCAGCCTTCCTCTTCCGTGAATTTGTTGGAGCAACTAGCTTGACTGATTACTTTGTAGGAGGCTGCTTGTTTGGATTCATCAGCCTTGATTACAGACCTACTTAATTTAGTTTAAACTAGAACAACTGGATCAAACATAACTTTTTGTGAACATCCATCCTATATAGTTTTCCCACTTTATCAAAGCCAAATTTTAGGAAACATATCTTATTGAGTCAGTGGATATTTAGTTGAAAGACAGTAAGTAGATTCAGTCTGTTGGTGGTAGCTTACCGCATAAATATTCATTATTTGAATTTCAAGTTATTTTGATTGGAACCAGAATTAATTAGCAAGTTTGTGCTCTTTGACTGAAATATGCCTCATTTATCCTTCTAGTGCAAATAGTCACTAATAAGGATTCAAAACCACTTTTATTCAGTATTGTGCATAAATAAAGTTTATTCCTCTAGTAAAGTCCATGCCAGCAGATTCATTC
Source organism: Charadrius vociferus (assembly GCF_000708025.1). Classification (NCBI taxonomy): domain Eukaryota; kingdom Metazoa; phylum Chordata; class Aves; order Charadriiformes; family Charadriidae; genus Charadrius; species Charadrius vociferus. Next base: position 5,849,510 of record NW_009648061.1, read on the forward strand.
AAGAGCCTTAGATGATGGTATTATGAAATGTGGATATTATTTATTTACTATGCTGTATGCTGAAACCATATGCAAAAAAGTTGGATTTTGGGAGCAGCCAACACTGAGTTTTAAATAACACTTATAATATTCCTCCAGGATTACTAAAGAAGCACCTGGCACTTCAGTAAATTCATTGATCAGGATAAACTGTTTCTAACAGCATAATCTCTAAACTGTCTGTGATTTATTCTTAATGTAAAGTGCTGTACTACTTTGAAAACTGACTCTTCTGTTAAAAAAAAATAATAATTCCAATGATAGAATGCTAATTTATTCCAGTGTCAAATGTGTTTGGTTCACATATCACAGTCTTTTTTCTATTTGCCAGTTATGCAGTCTTCAAATGATATCTGGTAGTCTGCTTATGTTTTCTTGACAAGCATCTGCAACAGTAATGAGCATCAGGCGGGCCAATGCCTCCTTCAGTAATACTCCAGCAGCGCATTGCCTCGCAGTTGTATCCTCTCTTAGACCTGTGCACCTGTACAGCCTTCCATGAGATACCAGTTACAACTGAGCATGTTATTTGAAAAATGAAGCTGCACAGAGGAGGCTGGTTTTATTTATTTATTTTTAATGTGGTGAATCATGGTGCTTAAGCCATAAGAGCAGTTGGATTGCTCTGCTCATTAGGTATATGCTAATCACGAGCAAATGGCAATAATAAATGTTGGTATGACTCATGATGTGCAAAAGCTAGAAGCACGTCTAACAAGTTAAAAGATGTACTTGAAAAATAAGCTTTTAGGACATGTGCACTTAAATATTTTTTTTTTCTTCTTAGCAACTGTTTTCACTGAAGGCATTCATACACAAAATGGTTTTGGTTGTGTCTGCTGTCTTTGTGATCTTTGTAATCTACCAGAAGAACAGACTTTGTGAAAAATGACATTGTCATCAAGGAACCTGTAGTCCAGTTGGCTTGATATTTTCATTCCTTTTCTGCCTAACTGATACACAGTATTTTTCAAAGTTTAATGTAGTACATTATACTACTGTCTTTCATCGAGTATCCTGACAATTAAAGCTGCATGACTTTTTTTTTAACCCCCATGACAAAGGTGATCAGCAGAATAGAAAAGAGCACAGCAGGCCCTCACAGTTTCAACAGTCTAATTTTGTCAAACTCATTGGATGCCAATATTGAGAGAACACCAGGGCTACTCCCTGAAGCTACTAAAAGTAACTTTGATTTATCTGTATTTCTGTTCTAGTTCTTGCACAGTGGGCAGTTCAGAAGTTCAGCTGTTGGATCCCTGGAGACTGTAATCAAGGCAGTGTGTAAAGAAGAATCTTCATTTTTCAGCAATGCAAACCTGTTCATCGACATGCCCAGAATCATGGGACTCTCGGACGACAATATGGCAAAA
>NW_009648061.1:5850935-5856010 GCF_000708025.1 Charadrius vociferus
TTGCATGTATGCATTTAGAATTTACAGAAGTTTTTCCCTCTTAAATGGAGATGTTTATAATACCAGCTGACATCTCAGTTGACACTGTAATCCTGAGCACAAGGGTTGATCAATAAAAGTTTTATGGCTACGAGATAATTGTGGATGAGACAGAGGTGATTCTGTTTGTTTTCTATCTTTGCTAATAATAAATAAGAATATTCCTGTCTCAGAGACATATTTATTAGAATTTTTAAAGCGCTTGGTATAAAAATATATCTTTGAGATACAAGATTGAGAATTTATTGCTGCACGCCTCCCTTCTGTGAACACAAAGATGTGGTACTATCGTGCAGTAAAATATGCAAGTCCTCTGGATAAAATAAGTTTTTTAATAGTTGATATTCCTATTCTCTTTATCAAGTGCCCAGAAAAAACTCTTAGCTCTTATATAATTTCACCTTTGCTCCCTTTCCTCAATATACACTTGACTTACCCTGATTAATTTTAATACTGTTAATAACCTTGCTAGTGCCTCAGTGGCCCTGTGCAAGAGAAAAATACAGTGATAGAGTGTCACGAGGGAAGGATCTGTGACTGTGAATCATGGCTCTATCATCTATCAGTTTCTACAGCCAGAAACTGACTCTGGCTGGGCTGGGACCCTTGGGAGGGAGCCAGAGCTCTGCCCTGACCTTCTTCACTTGTGTGTGGGATAGCAGTAAGCAGGCAGCTCTGCTTTTCTTTCCCATTTGAAGAATGGAGTTAGTAGGATGGCTGATTAGAGAGATTGTTTGGGATTCAGTCTCTTTCAAAGCTGTTTAGGCCGGAAGTGCTATCTGTTTCTTGACGATTATTTTTTTTTTTCTTTAAATATTGTCACAACTCTGGAGTGATGTAAGACCTTTTACCTTAGGACCTTGAAATATCTTTAAAGCATCAGTTCCAGCATTCTGATGAGTGAGTTAATACTGTTTCCCGTATTTTACAAATTGGTAAATGAGGCAATGGAAAATGAAAATTAAAAAATTTCTACGACTTCACAGAAACTTGATATATATTCCTTCACAGTGATTAACTCATATGTATTTTGTGTCCCAGACACTTGCCAATGACTTTCTGAAAATCACAGCAAAAAGATTAGCAAGTCTTCTGTGTCTTTAGCATATTGATGTTTCTGACTGGCCAGCTTGGAGCCTCTTAATTCTTTTCTGTCATTTAGCAATGATTGTGTTTAGTAATGATTGTTTCTTTGAAGAAAGTAAAAATTTGGGCAAAGAACTGGGTGTTCCTAATGATACATTTCTGACACTTGTTTCTTTAACTTTTGCCAGGATTTTAAATGTCTTTGGCCTAGTTTTCTGTTATGTACAATAATTTGTCTTCCTTGAGGAGTTAATGACATTATTTAATATTTCCTCACAGCTCTGGAAATAGGATCTTTCTAAATCTACTACTAATAAATAATAAAAAAACCCAAAACTCATGAGCTGGGCATAAAAATCTAAATGCTTCTCACAGGAAACTCATTGCCTTTATTTGAGTGCAAGTGCAGTGTGATATCGTGGAGGTTATTCTTTGGATCCTAGTTCTGAAGGACATATACCCTAATGCATTAACAGCCCCATCTGATGTAGGAACATGGTTTTGGGTTAAGGAATGGAAAAGTCAATTGATTAGATTTTTCAAATCAAGAAGTTAACTGTCATGCCAATTTTTTTCCTGTATGTTTGGTAATTTCTTATGAAAATATACAAATAAAAAAGTGTTTTTGTGAAGGAGTTTGTGTATTCCTACTTCTTTCTTAAGTAGGAATAGAAAGCTACAGAACAAACAAGGATGGGACTCTTCCCTCAGCATTCATTCTGCGGGCAGAGGTTTTGCATGTGTCCTTCCACTCTAAAATGCACTAATGTCACTTTTAGGATAGATGGGGTTCACAGGCTGCTTTTCACAAATGTGAGAAGCCCTTCGGTTCCTGATAAACAATTTCTATTCAGGGACCTGTAGTGACTGTGTAGTGGAAGCTGGATGCTATTTGTCCAGTGGAAGCTGGATCCTAAACTAAGACTCAAGCTTTTCTTTGAATTAAAAAAAAAAAAAGATAAAATAATCCAACCTCACCTGTGTTGTCTGCCTTAAATGTGAGTCTGTCTTTGTTTTTGCAGCTCCATTTTGCTTGAAACTTTATCAGGAGATTTTGCAGTCTTATAATGGGGCTTTGCTATGGACTTTCCTGAAACCTTTACTACATGGGAAGATACTGTACAATTCAAACATCAACATGATTGACCTGGTGATGCAGAAGGTGAGTATCAAAAGAAACACTATTTCTGTTTATTGATTTTGTCTTTGTACTTGATTTTAAAGGTCCACTTGTTTCAGGGTAGATAGAAACAATTGGATAATTGCCTTTCAGCAAACTGGATCCACCCTGCCCCCTGAGTTTTCACCTTGTTCCCACTTTAAGCTTAATATTTCTCTTAACTTTTATCCTCCTTGTTGCAGTGGTTTCACCTCAGTGTGAAAAGCAGAATTTTGTTCTTAAGTCCCTTAAACCTTGCATAGAAAGATCAAAAAGAACACATTAGCAGAAGTGTCAACTGAATCATGCTGTATTAAGGTGCAGGATATATGGATTCCAAGTGAGCTTTTGTCCTCAACATTTTATTATGATGGGAACTCTAATGGGGCAGCATAGGGAACTGAGGGGATGAGACGACCCAGGAACAAAAGCCTGTTCTGATGGAGTCACTGAGCTGCGTTTGAAAAACCTAACAACCTAAAGTACATCCTTCCTGATCGTGTTTCTAACATTAGTAATATGAATGATCAGTAGTAGCTGAGCTGCCATATTTGTGAACACTGTTGATTTGATATTATTCAACAGTTTTACTGTCTCTGCAGTTTTAGTATGGTAGGTGCTCTGTCTGGAGCATGATTATCTGCAATCATATGTTTGCTTATGACTAGCTTTGAGGCACTTCTGTAAGAGGAGGGATGATGACTTATTTTAAGTACACATTAGAGTTCTGTGCAAATTTTGCATTTATCTTGCAAAAATATGACTTTTACCCTGGAATATTACTTATTGCAAGAATGATAACTTAGGATAATTTAAAATCTGGAAAAAGGCATTACTGCTTGTAAGTGGTACACAAAGAGACTGTAGTAACTTTAAAAGTGAAGGTAACTATTTTCCACGTAAATGGAGTACAGCATGGTATTCTGACTCATGCTCTAAAAAGACAGTAAAAAATCCCTAAGCCAAAAAGCACATACTAGGTAGCAGATAGTAGGTTATAGTTTCTGTTGTGAAATGGAAATAAGTTTTCAGTGATTTTTGCAGTGAAATAACTTAATTTGGGCAACAGATTATCTCTCTGGAGTTGAGTATAATTAATTTAAAATTATTAGTCAGCTAAAAATGAAGCTGTTCTTGATGCTTAATAGATGGAAATTCTATAACGAATGAGTTGTAAGAAATGATAAAAATTCCGGATCGTTTTGAATACTTAATTATATTCTGTGTTACAGTGACATTTAGAATAATGCACTTAAGACATTTACACATTATTTTGCGAATTAATATGCCAAACCCACATTCTTAAAAGCATTTGTAAGAAAGATAAATCTCCTGACATATGTTGTGTTCCCCTAAAGATCTTTTAGTGAAATCCTGACTGAGTAATACAGTTCAGGATGAAGTTTGTTTGATTGTTTTTTTAATGCTCTGGAACAATACAAAGATTCTGGTAGATGCCTCTAGCACAATGTCTCATTCTCACTATGTATTCTCAGGCTTATGAAAGTTCCATAAGTTTATTCAGGAATCTGTGTGTAAATACAACCCCACCCTTCCCCCAAACCTGTAGATTTAACAAGCAATTGTGGATGTATATCTGTTTATGTGTAAATATGAAAGTAGTAAGAAAGATTCTCCAACAATTTTTTAATTTGTTGTGTTACAGAAGGCTATCAGCTATTGCTTGACTTGATTCTGAACAAAATTTAAATGCAAAGTATTGTTCCAGGTATATCGAACACAGCTACTAAAAACTGACCCTATCGCCCTTACACAGACCAAATCTACTACTGACATAGGAACAGAAGTTCAAATTTCCTTTAGACTATGTGACAAGATGCTGGCTATTTACTAGAAGAAAAAAGTAGAGGATTAAACCTAAAAAGAACATTGATGTTTGTATACTAAGATGTATTCTGTAAGTTTTTTCACATGGACTATTTTGTTTCGAGACTGTGTAATTGACCATTCTTAGATAAATTGTGAGGTTGCTGGTTTTAGTTTCTAAGAATTCAACAGTTCTACTGTGTAGAACAACAGTGACCATCACAGATACAGGCTGCAGTACTGACTGAGAGCAAAAAGGTTCAGTGACAACCACCACCCAGAAGTTCAAAGACCACGTGTGATGTCTTTGATCCTTGCTTTCGCAACTGAACTTTTTGCCACTGATGAGCTGATCTTATGAAAGTATTTCTTATTTCAAAAGATTCTCAGAGTTGATCTTATGTTCAGGCAATCACATTAGGACAACTTTGTGGTATTTCTTTGTAATTGGAACAGTCAGGAAAAAAAAATAATAAATGTAGCAAGACAACTGAGAAACGAAAGAAAGAAAACAAGTCTAGCAAATCCATTAATTTCAGTTTCCTGTCTTTTTGTTTAGTATAATTAGAAAAAATGATAACGAGTTGAGTAAGTTCGTACTCAAAACTTACATTTCCTGCCTGGCTTTGCATAAGCACACTTGACTTGTCAGCCTGTTAAAAGATGTCATTATAAAAGCAGTTCAATAAGTTCAAAATACCATTTTTATTTATTCTTAGATCAGGAAGAGGCTTAGACATATTAAACGCAGGCAGGACTGTAGTTGATATTGAAGACAGTAATTTTAATCAAAGGCAGTATCCAGCCTAGGTGTTACAAAGAATTTTTGTTTTAATGGATCTTCATTGATTAGGAAGAAACGAACTTGAAGAGAATTTCTATTAAACATCAAAGTGCATCTGGCCATCAGCATGCAAACTTACAGGAGTTGCTTTACCATGTAAGATTAAACATTCATCTTTTC
>NW_009648061.1:5856054-5877987 GCF_000708025.1 Charadrius vociferus
ATGTCAGTGAGGTGATATTGCCCCCAAATACTGTCCCAGCTACCAAGAACTTAAGGGTCAGGCTTGCCAGGACTTTACTGCTATAATTTTTCCACTTGCTTTTTGAACTTATATAAACTCTTAGTATTCATAGTGCCTGTGGTGAGATCTTCTGCATCAACAACCTCTTTACTCACTTGCTTGTCCTTCAACTTCAACTGAGGCAACTTAGTTTTTAAAATCCTGTGTTTATATCTCCAAAATATATTTATTTCTATTCTCTGTTTCCACTAGTACTCTTTATTGTAATTTATTATTATTATTATTAAAACAAAATTAAAATTTGCTTAGTACAGGTTTCAGAATTATTACTCTGTAGTCTCCTGGTTCCCCTAGCATCTTTTATGAATAACATTGCACTTGTTATTTTACAGTTCCCTGATAACAAGGGAATTTTAATCAGGAGGTTACACCACAGTGAGTACTTCAACTATTTAATCCTTGAGCGCTCTTAGAATTCTTGGCTGGATGTTATCTTGTCCTGGAAACTACTTATTGTTCATCATGTTAAATTCTGCGACTTTTTTTTTTACTGCTGCTTCAATTTGAGATAGGTTCTCTAAAATGTTCTCCATGTAGAAGGCTTCCGACACAGGAAGTTCCCAAAGGCCTACTGTTATGAATGAGAAAGCAAAAAAAAAAAAAAAAAAAAAAAAAAAAAAAAAATTAAACAAAAAACGTTTCATAGATTCATAGAATGGCTTGTGTTGGAAGGGACCTTAAGGATCATCTAGTTCAAGCCCCCTGCCATGAGCAGGGACATCTTCCACTAGACCAGGTTGCTCAAGCTTTTTTTCCCCTAGTCTTTCTTGTTTTTTTTATTTGGATGTAACTTCAAATTTTTAAAAGGATGTTGTCTAATAGCTTCCTGCTGTGTAGTGTGTATGTGCAGGTATATTGTCTTTCTCAAACCTTTTTTTGATAGGCAATATGCATTTCCTCAGTTTCCTCTATGCTGCCTTAAATAGTCTCTGTAATCCCTGCACAGATCTTACCCCTTTGCTGCTTTTCATTTCTTTCAAATCACCATCTACATTATACAAAGTTCATCTTTTCCAAAAATCAATGCAGCTACAGTATTTTTTTTTTTCTTTGTATGAGGAGGTTAAATATAAGCAGATTACAGCTATTATAGCTCTTTAAAAGTGACTTCAGCAAAAAAATAAACAATCTTTTGTGCTGTTCAGAATCAACTCAAGAAGCACTAAGATCTGAGGTCTACTGAGCTCAGGTCTTCTGAGCTGCTAGATATAACAATTTCTAATAATGTCTGAAAATTTGATCTTCTTGTGTTGCAGTGTGACCTGTGCTTGCTCAGTGCTGGGGAAATAGCAATCTCCCATTTTGGCTGTTTGCTACCCTTGCAGCCTTTCTGTTTTCCCCCTGCTTGTAACTGTCGTGCCTGGACAGTGGGTTACATGACCCTGATATTCAGGCCTGGGATTTCAGTCCATGAGGTTTCTATGTTGCTTTTTAACAGAAGAACTTGTTTAGTTGATTTGGCACCAAACTTCAGTTTAACATTTAGGGTCAGTCTCCTTTTGAAAGTGGAATGGGTAATCTCATAGATGTTAAATGAATAAATTCCTTCAGGAAAATGAAATTATCTGCAAGGGTCTCTTTGGGCCTTCTGTGCTACAAATGGGAAGAAAGAACCACCACAAATTGTTTTCCCATGTTGTAGTAGGAGTGGGATTTTGAAAAAGACACTTAAAATACTACGGCAAAAATGGTGTACTTTGAACAGGAGTTATTGCAAAAAGTGTCGTCCCAAATTGGAGTTTACAACTCATTGCAGACACTGCTGGGAAATGTCACGATCTCTACCATACTATCAATGCTGGATTGTTCTTAAATGCACTTCTGTGACTGATAACACCAATTTAAACAAAAAGATACTGCAATATTTTCTAATTTTGAGTACACTTGTGGTCTGTTTAAAACAGGCTGGAAAAAATTGATGGGTGTTGCTAGTGGCTGAGAGAGAAATTGTAGCTTATGTTTGACTGGGACAGAGAATATTTTGCTATATTCGAGTGTTCCTCTGTGATAGTGTTTTTAAACAGATTGATTTGTCAGTTGAATTTATTATCCAGAATATGCTTCCAACTTCCATGTTTATTATATATTCAGTTAAAGTTGTTTGAATAAAAGACCCATAAAGTCTGCAAAGTCTTTCTTTTGAATAGGTCCTAACTGCATTTTTTTTTCTGTCTTTCTGAAGAACCTCTATGATACTCTGTATTAAAGAGGCATTATAAAATAAAAAGGTCTTTATGATACTTGAGGTGGGAAACATACACTCTGCAGGAAGATTTTCTCCGATTTGTTTGGTATTCAGAGACTGCAAAAAATACTTTTCATTTCTTAAGTAGAAAAAAGAAAACATGGATATTCTTAGTGCTGACTATCAAAGTTAAATGGAAAGGTGTTGCAGAAGATGTGAAGCATGCCAGCCGTTCCTGTTTCTTAAGATTTGTTATACGCAGTTTTTACTTAATTTGTCTCCATGTATTCTTTTTCCCAGGCTAATTTCACTTTTGCTTTTGTGGAAAATTTGAAGACTTATTCTGAGACGTGGCTTAGGATGTCTGAGGTTTTTAAAACCAGTGGAAATGTCCTCACGGTCTCACGACTGCAGGTTGGTGAACTGTGGGAGGGTTTCCTATTTTCCAGTTATTTTCTATGTGATCTAGACAGAATTTCTATACATGGAAAACTACTCATTTATCTGGCTTCAGGTTTGAAAAGAGATGAAAAAGAAGCAGATTATCTTTAGGTTAGGAGCCTGCAGTTTGATACTGAGAAACTTTGGAGGTGAAAATATTTAAAAGCAATGCTGCTTCATGATGCCCAATTTACCGGGCAATAAGGGAAACAAAACAACCTTTACACACTTATTTAAAACAAATGTAAGATTGTAGGGAGTAAAATATTTTCTGGAACTTGCTTGTTTATTGCTTGCTTTTTTCCAACAATATGTGCAACTGATAAAAAAAACGTGAAGAATATTAACTAAAAAAAAAAAAAGAGCATTGCTGTAACTGGGATTTTTCCCACTCTATGTATTTGCGTCCTTTTGTTTTCACCAATAAAATTTAGTTTTGCCATGTTTGACTTGTGAAAACATGCATGGCTCTTACACTGGGAAAACAAGCAGAATTCTGTCACGGCCTACATACCAATTGAACCATTTTTTAAGTTCAATGAAGGAATGATGCTAGTAATCATGTTTTAGACTTGCAGATCCCAGGTTGCTTTTGTACAGCTAATAATTTTCCCCACCCTTAGAACTTGGCAAATGAGGTAAAGAAGTTAAAATAATGTAAAAGTAATTCCCAAAAGCCATTTTTTTAAAGATATATATTTTACTACTGCCAGTGCTAATAGTATAATGGCCCAAAAGTCTTGCAGGAAAAGAAAATGGGTTTCTGTCCCAGCAGACTTGCAAGGACATTAGAATGGACTCACAATTAAAATGTTTGCAGTAAAGGAGGACAATGATGTGCAGCAATGGGGAGTATATGTTCTGCTGTTTATTTGGAGTGTGTGGAGTTAACCTGTTAAGAGGGGAAGACTGAAGCCATGGAGAGGCTAAGTGACTTCTCCAGTGTTATGCAGGAAATCTTGGTAATGGAATTGAACATGAATGCATATGTGTATTTTATATTTCTTGACAGAAGATAAGCCTGATATAACATCTATCACCTTTCATTTTAGGAAGCACTGCAAAGCAATTTTATAAAGCACTTTATAGAAAGTAACTTGGATATTGACATGGAAAAACTATTGAAAAAAATGCAAGTATATGGTATGTATGTAAAAGTACATGGACTAGTTCAGTTGAAATTGAATGTTTTACCTACTTAAATGATACTAAAGTACCAGAATTTAAATTCTCTTGTTGAGTTAGTCTCAAATATTTCTAATTGTCTTTTTTCTTCTGAGGGACTGGATAATTTGTATTTCAAAATATTGACAGACTTGAAAAATCTGGTAACAAATTAGAAATGGCAAACTGTCATGGGAGAGTTATAAACATAGGAGCTATACTTAAAAGGAGGGAAGGGAGAAGTAAATCTGGTAGCCACGGTTCCATTATGTAGTAGTAAATTTTTGTAGTAAATTTTTAAGGAAATCTATATACTTTAAATGGAAATAAATAGAAAATGAGATTGGATACAGTGTGTTTAATCAAGAGCTGTCTGTGGGTCTTTTGGCGGGTTTCTTTGTTGCTCCTTTTATTGAGAATTAGTTGCATGTGGTCTTCCTGAGCCTCATAAAAGCCTGTGATATGAGGGAGGAGAAAGGTTGGGCTCAGGTAGAGAGTAATCATGGTCAGGCCCAGCCCTGGGATGTCCAGGAAGGGACATGGGGGCGATGCTGAGGCCAGGCCAGGATGTCACCCTGTGGGTAGGGGTCTGGACACAGATCAGCAAGTCCATGGGCAGGTCCGCAGCCAGGCTGTGATGTGGTGGGAGCTGCAGCCTGGGGCAGGCCCAGCCACAGCTCTGTGCCGCTCTGCTGGGAAAAGAGTGCCCCTGGCTCAGGTGTCTGCATGGGGCTGCCCAGCAGTGTCCCTCTGGGTCACAGCCATCCTTGGCTTCACCCTTTCTGCATTGGTACTGGTCCCTGGCAGCCAGACCTCTAGGAGCAGAGAGTACGCCCTCCAGCACCAGATAGACATCCCAAGGGGAGCAGTTTAGAATGGAGATGAGGATTATTATGAGTAATTTTCGGTATATAGGGGTTTAAGGAGGAGGAGAAGAGAAAGGATTATGCTGGAAATTTAAGTTACTTAAAGATTTTATAAGGATTTGATAAATGAAAAAAAAATTCAATATGGCTTGCTGTCAGTAGGGTGGGTGCGTGATAATTAAAATGGTTGCTGACATGTGCCAGAAGGAATTGTTCCTACCAAAGAAGAGTCTAATGTCATTTAAGAAAAGCTCGTGATTTTGAGGATCAGAAAGAGAGAAAAGTGGGATAAAATGCAGTAACAGATAGTGTGACATCATGTACAAAGGGAGCTGGGTGCTTCCTAGAGGGAAGATAGTGGTAGAGAGGACAGACCTGTGTAGTTTGTTATCGGTGAGTATTAGGATAATTATGAGCCAGAGAAAAATCTGTTCCAGTCGTTTCTTGAAGGAGGGCAGTGATGACCTCTCAGATGCCCCCATGAAGGGGCTGCATGACCCTCATTGCTGTAAAGAACAGATTTTACAGCAATACAGGTTAAGTTTGCTCTACAGTCAAAGAATTAAGTCTAGAGCTAAAATAAACAAATAAATGTACCTGAAATGCAACTTTTATTGGATTTTGGTAGCTGCCTCTAAGCAGGAGATGGACAAAATCCACTGAAGCTCCTGAAAGCTTGTAAATGATGAAATGTGTTCTCAGTTTTAAATTATACTACTGCCCTGAGCTGGTGCTGTCATGTTTGGTGTGAGCTGAAGTTCTTGGCTCTTCTTTTAATTGAAGCTGGCCTCGATTTGAAGGCTAGAACTAGCTGTGCACACTTTCACTAAGAAAAATGGCAAATGGTGTCCAGAATCTAATCCAGAAAGTAAGAATCTGGGCTCAGTATCCTTAGGTGAGGGTCTCAAACTTGAATCTGCTCTCTCTCGGGAAGATTTTCTTAACCACAGAACGGTTGCCTAGTGTGGGTCAGGCACAGCTCACCCCTCATGGTGAAGCTGGATCACAATATAACTGAAAAGTACCCCATAGAATCACACAATTGGAAAGATAGGAGGGAGGAAAAAGCAAGTCTCTCAACCTGCAAGCCCTGCTGGAAACATAGCTGTCTCATTGTATTAGTTGAGTAATAGATGGATTTTGTTTGTTTGCACCGAATACTGGGAACTGCAGGATAGGTTATGGGCAAACAATATTTCATTAAGTAGATGTCAAGATCTCTGGAGTTATCAGGTCCATCTTCACTGTTGCAGACAACATCATCACAGAAATCTGTGCATGTGTTTCTCAAGCTATATCTTTTTAACAGAGCTAAGGACATTTGACAATATGTAATAAAAGGTTAATAGTTTTGGATGGTGAATACAGGAAATAATTTAAGTAGAATTGCTTATGAAACTAGAATTTCCTTATTTTAATGGAATATAGTCGATAAAATTAACATCATATAAAAAAGTGAAAATCAATATGGGCTATAGATCACCATAGCATTTATGTCTTTGTGAAGCTGATCTGTCCAAAGTGGCAGAGCACTCTTATGCATTTACACTTTGATTATACTTCTCTTTACATATTTGCATTGTCATTTTGCTTTATGAAATATTACTATGCCCCGTTATTTTTATGTTGGTTTTGTATATGCTTTTTTGTTCATTTTATTAGTGTATAATCTTGTGCAGCTGTTACTGTAAACCTCAGTTCTTATATTTTTTTAAAATTTCATTACTGTTATGCTGCATCAGCTTTTTAGTCCTGTAATTATTTCACTTGGATCCAATTAAAGTCTTAACTATATGCATATATGTTATTGGTTTGACCACTAACAATCTGTTTATTTCCATCCAAAGCTCAGGTTTTCTAAAGTCACATAATCTGTGTGATTATGTATTTTGTCTTTTAAATAAAGCAAATATTCCTTTGGTTTACTACATATACACTCGCATGAAGACTTCTAATTATGCTCAAATCCAATGTGCTCGTGTTTGTATCTTTTTTTTTTTACTTCTCTACAATGCTATGAAAATGGTTAACACTCTTAGTGACATGTTATTCACCCTGCTACTCCTGCTGGAAAGTGTCGTGGACACAGAGTGGATTGATGTAGAACTCTTCCAACCTCTCTATAAAATTACTATGCTGTAAGACCTCGCAAAGTTATAAATTTCTAAAACTGTTTTACAGGGTTACTGTGTCACTTTTACTCACCTGGAACAAAGTAAATATTTAACTGAGGGCAGAAAAGTTTGTGGTTTTCTTTTAAACCCTTCTTTACTTTTTAAACTAGCTTTGTGTGGGAACGCAACTGTATGCGTCTGCTTGCTTTCCGACCCAGCAATTTGCAATAATTTCCTGGGTGTAACTGATTTGATATAAACCCTGTCCCACTGGAATTTGTGAGCTCCTTGCTGGGCGCAGTCCCTACAAACCTCTCAAGAGGCACTGGGAGGCAGTTGTGCTGCAGGCTCTTCTTGTCGAATCTTGCTTGCTGATTCTCTGTCTTGTTCTGTGATTTCTCCCAGATGTTAAGTGTTTTTTTACTACCAAGGAATCTCCCTTATGGAGGGCTACATGTGACCTGGGATGTAACAGCAGGGTAAAAAAACACAGGCAGTTTTCCTCCATGCTACCCCTCTGCTGTCCTCATTGTAATGAAATAGTTTTATGCGTATATAGGAAGCTGGAAATGAATAACCCTAACATCGCCGCTGAAAACTGTGCCACCACCAAAATCACCTGATAAATAGAAACTTTCTCCTAATTTCTGACCTAATTTCATTCACTGCTGGTGTATTCCAATTTATTCTTCTTGCAACCTTTTACTTAAATAGCACTCCTACCTAGTAGAATTACCTAAATCAGTTGTATTTCCTCCCAGTTGCTTAGTAATGGGTTAAACAAGCTAAATGGAAGATGAGGGCTGAGTTGGTATGCAACAAAATATAAAGATAACAGTGAAAACAGATTTGCAGAGTTTTTTATTCATAATTGCTACATTTAACAACTTTCCCATTGATCGTATCTATTCATATATATGTGTTATTTCTATGCTAGAGTGCAGAAGTTCACACACATTGTGAAAGACAATATTTTGTTTCCAAAAATATTTGTGTGCCATACTCCAACCAAGCTGCAAGCTAGCTGTTATTCCTTATGCTAAAATATTCAATAGTTTAATTCACAAGAGAGAAGGGTTTTTTTTAGTTAATTGTTTATTTCAAATTAAAGTCTTTCAAAGATCAACTGGTGAAGAGATCTCTTGTTATTTTTTTTTTTTAATGTGTATGTATATAGGGCTACATATAATTACACAGACACATATATATATAAAAAAAAAATAAAAATATGTCTGAAAGCTTAACCCTACTATTTGGGCTTAACGTTAAGAATATTCTGTTGTGTCTAATGCCACAAAACAAGTAGCAGTATAGGTATTTTCTTTCTTGTCCTCCTCAAGGATAGCAGTAAATAAGACATATAGTATCTATTCTTGGAGCTGTTTTCTTTCAACCCATGAATCCACTCTGTCATTGCTTGCCTGTCATCTGGGTTCTAGACTATCAGTTCCTCTACTTTTTCTCCTTGTGATCTTTAGCCTTTCTCACTGGTAGTTGTGTCTCTTCTCCAGACTACTCCATATTTTTTACCACTTATCTGCCTTCCTATTGTGATATTTCCTGTGCTGATGCTGAATAGCACCTATTATCTACAGTTTGTCTGTCACAAGTGTGATCAAATGAGATCATCACCTATCCTTTTTAAAGCCTGTATCTTCAAGTGACTCTTGAAAAATTTAAGATGAAAACTTGTGTTGGAAGTTTTATAACATTGTTTATTACCTTAGAAATTCAGATGTTTCCATTAAATCCAGATGAGTTAAGATTGTTTCTAGATCATGCTATCCTTCTGGCTATTCTCTCAAAAATAAGGATATAGCACTATGTCTATATTCTTTACCAATGGATGAAGATCTGAATTCCTCCAAAGGTTCGGTGCTTTTGGAAACCAGGCTTTGGTTGAGGTATACATTCATCCTGGATCCATAGATAAAATCAAATTCCAAATGGAGGGGTTGTAGGCTTTTTTCAAATTCTTTTTAAATGTAGGGCTAGAGTCAAAATGCTTATGTCCTATATAACAAGGTACTTGAAATATTTGCAGTGTCAAGGAGAGAAGAAATGGCCAATACATCCCTAGATGAAAGAGATGGATCTCTGTTGTGATGTTCAAAGTACAGTAACTCGCTTGTATTTGTGGGAGTAGTTATGGAAAGAGAAGGAAATGTTAAAAGTCCTACAGCTTCAAGGACATGGTTTCTTTTTAGAACTTTTCTAGAAACTGTTACATTTTTATTGCTATTGAAGGAAAAAGTAGCTGAGGACTTGTAAAAGCCACTGAGATGGGAACTACACTTCCAGAAGTTCACACTAAAATTCCTATGTTTTTAAAACTTCCTCCTTTCTTTTCGAATACAAAGGGTATTTACTCTTATAGGATGTGCAAGTGAGAACATGCCTTTCTGTTCTGTTCATTAGAACTAAGGAAGTCCAATTTCTTTCCTTATCTTAGAAGCTATGATGAACAAGATGCTTAACAGCTCAGCAAGTAAACAGATTGACCTGTTGTCACAGCTTGTAGTAAATATCTCTTCCTGTGTGTTACTGGACCGTTTCCAGCCTTTTGACTCTGTTGAGAAATTGGAGGAGAAGGCTCATGAACTCATGCAGCAAAATAATTTTTTGGCTAGTAAGTACCTTATTTAAAATGTATATTGACAGAAAACATCAGACTTTGTAGCTGTTGTCTGTGTCTGTTGACAATGTAGGTTAAGCTTACATGGTTTCAAAGTGTGCAGTAAAACACATACAATACAGGCAAAATAAAGCACATTTACCTTAGAGGTATTCCCCAACAGTCAAATGCTGTAATATATGCTGTAAAAATATTGTTGTTTTATTTGTGGAACTGCCAAATGAATCCTTGGACTTTGTTATTTCTAACAAAATATTGAAAAGAATAGTAATAAATGTTTAAAGTAGAATAAAAAGAGCTGAAAAATGTATAGTACTGAGGAAACTTGGCTACTTATTATGACAAGATCATCTGGTTTGCATCCTTTCAAATTTTAATTTTTATATTCTTGGCTTTGCAAAAAGGAGGAAAGAAAAGGTTTTTTTGGTACGTGTTACTCTTAAACCAACATCTCAGAGAAATTAACTTGTTTATTCAGAGTAAATACATTCTTAAGCAATGGATTTTTTTTTTTTTTCTTCTTGGGGGTTACACTATCCTTTTCCCGCATTATATCCTTATTGCTGAGAATCAATTAATAGTACAAAAGTTTAAAAGACAAGAATGTTTTTCTTATTATGCACCCTTTCTCTTCTTGCATAAAATGCTTTAAGTTGCATGTAGCCTTTCCAAAAGAGAGCCCCATTTATGTCTATATAAAGTATGCCACATTTTTTTTGTCCCCTGTTGTTTTAGCTTTTATTGCCTCCATGGACTCCTGTAAGTAGACAATAGAAGGCATGTCAAAGTAGTTCTAGAGAATGAAACTACTCAGTCTGGAATCCTATGTCTGTTCTGTAACCTGCACAGTACCCCCATTTGCAGAATGTGGAAATGACCACTCTCCATCAATTTAGCATTAGGCCATATCATGAGATAAGGAAAATTTCTCAGGGTTACTTCATAGAAAGTGAAATTGTTGGCCCCTTCAAGGGAAGAAACAGACAGATAGATCTTGGCCCTCAGAAAACTGAATTGTCAAATTCTAGATCCATTTTGCTTTCACTTACATAGGGAAGGGTCATAAAATGACATAAGCCAAGATAATTCTTGGGAGTATTTTCAGCACTGTGGCCTTATAATCTCTTCACATGCTTATAGAGGTAAGATGGCATTTTAAGGGACCCAGTGTGTCCAACAAGTCAAAATTGCATGCTCAGATAGAGGCATACGTTCCTTTCTATAGTTAGATGTGAAACTAAAGTGAAATTTTCCCTGCTTGCTTTGTTTGTAGTCTTCAAAGCCTTCATAGACTCATGAAATGTCTTAGGAAATTAAGTGTTTGCATAAATGGGAGAATGAGATTGGACAGTTGAAAAAATAAGCTTTACAGCAGAATAAAGTATTCTATGTCATATTATCCTTCAGAGTGCTGGGAGGCAGGTAAGGCATCTCTCCCCTTTCCCAAGGGAAAAAGGACAACATTTCACATTCATCAAGAAGTCCTAAAAAGTTTGGGTCATCTACAAAGAAAATACAACCAATATGCTCTATTTGACTTCATCTTTCCAGATACAGATTCAGCTTTCATCTGTTTGGGTTTTTTTTTTTTTTTTTTAGTTTTTTAATCAGGGTTAGAGAAAATAAACATGCTGTGTTAAACCAGAAGTTTTGTAATTGACTCAAATTAAAAATCAGAGTAAATTTTAGTGGGTTGTTACTGTTTGTCACTTCCAGAGGTTGTTATGATTTGATGGACAAATTTTATGGCTGCTGCTTTCACTGTGGAACTGAGATCAAAAAGGGGTTAAATATGGATACAAAGAGAATAAACCACAATTCAAAAAAACAAATCAAAGAAGGAGTTTTCTGAGATAAAAATGATTGTTGCAAACCCATTGATCATGTGAATAATTTTTTGCATTTCACATTCATGAATGTAAAAAGAGTAAGTCTCTGTGAAATGTACCATTCTTGTGTTGGGGGTTCAAGAAACTTTAGAGGCCTGACCTGACGAGTAAATGTATCCTAATATCATATGACAATTGGCCATGAGTTAGCTATGTAAATAGCATAAATCATACAAGCTTGGGTATGAAGCTCCTTTTCTTCTTGTATCAGGTATAATCTTTGATATACCAAAGAACAAGACGCAAGATTCTAGCAAACTCCTTCCACGGCACATTTCATATACAATTAGAACCAGCGTTCTCTATAGCATGAGAACAGATTTGATTAAAAACCCAGCATGGAAATCCCATCCCCAGAAGTTGCCAGCTGATGGGTTTAAATACAACCACATCTTTATTCCTCTTCAAGACATGATTGAAAGAGCAATTATTTCAGCACAGACTGGGACAGATACCTCCAACCCAGCCATTCAGGTGCAAGCCATGCCTTACCCTTGTCATACCAGTGATCTGTAAGTAAACTTCCAGCTTTTAAATTCAATGTATTACCTTTATTAGATTAGTGCTAGAGGATGTGGGAAGCTACCGCGTCTTTGCAGGGGGTGAATGTATATCTCAGTACAGGATTGAACTTGTAAGTCCAATACCAATAAACAACATAGCAAAGATTGTTTAAAAGCTGTGACCACAACACATTATGCAACTTCTGTTTGGCAAGCGGTCCCTTATGAGCTGTTCGCAGCTCTACTGTGAAGTTGTCTGCTGGACAGAGACTGTGCCAACATGTTGTGCAACTAACTTAGATTATGCTAAGAAACCCACTTTCCATCCTTAATTGTCCTGTACACAAACTATAAATTGCTCTTTATAAAACCATCAAAACATCCTGACTATTAGAATTTAAAATTAGTCAGTGATAATATATCTGTTAAAGTGGAGCAAAAGTTGACTGGCTTATGTTATTCCTTACTGTCCAAATATATTACTTTGTCATAGACACGAATCTGAATTCTGTTTGAATTTGAATGGAGCCCTAAAGGCTGATTACATCAGTTTTATTGTTGGCAAATACTAAGATAATGTTATAGTACCAATACATATATTTAGCTGGTTACTTGAAGAATAAGCAATTCTAACCAGAACAAGAATAAGTCTTATTGCTTGTGTCAGATCTTATTTTGTGCATGCTTTGGCAATAGTTCTAGCATTCCTCTGTTGACATTCTACTAAAAAACCTTCTGTCTTTGGGCGCTAACAACTCTGTATGTATGTGTTTTTCATAGATTCTTGAACAATATAGGTTTTTTTTTCCCACTTATGATGATGCTAACATGGATGGTTTCAGTTGCTGGGATGGTTCGCAAGCTGGTTTATGAACGAGAAATTCATCTTGAAGAGGTAAGAGGCAGATTAGCCTCTGAAAATAAAATTGATTTATTACAGTGTACTGAAATATAAAACTTAAACTTTGAGGTACTTTCATGCAGTCATAATCCAGTTGGCTTTGTTTTCACTTGTTTCCTCTGGGTGGTATGTTCTAGTTCTACCTGCCAACTCAGATTCACAACTTTGTCTGAGCATCCGTCCTCTTAGTATGCAAATATTTTTCTGGAGACAAAAAGCAACAAGCAAAAGATCCCTAAAAGTTGAAACTGAAAACTGTTGTTTGGAAAAAGTCCTTGTGATTAGAAAGTGTTTTTTTTTTAATGAAAAATTGGCCGTTTACTGTGTAATTATCAGAAATATAAGGGATGATGACACAGAAAAAAATAAGAAAATTATTCGCTTACATCAACGGCTAGTTTTAGCAGGTGCTAAGCATATGCAAGCACAGGGGGGTTTATGATACATTTTCTGTATTAATAAATGTACTTTTTTTTTTAAGAATTATACTGGCCTTTATACTGCTGGAGTAATTTTTTTTTAATTTGGGAAATGAGATAATTTCTCAACTTTGTGTTGTAAGATAGGCCTTATTTTTTAATGCTTTAAAATATTAAATCAACTTAATAAAGTTATTTTTTGTTATTTTATGAAAAATGCTTCAGAAGTAATATTAGCTTGTTTCCAAAAGCATGTTTTTCAAAAAAGAGGGATGATACTTCACATCTGGTTAAATTATTATTTGCATGCTAACACATAAAAGCTTACAAGCGTACCCATATGTTACTTTTAGTTCAGCAACAGTCTGGGGAAAAAACATTTGTTTATACAGTGTTGTAGATATCTTTAGTACTTTTTAGAGTATAAAAACTCACTGGAGGATCTAGTAATCTGACATCTGGTTCTGTAACCCTTTGCAAGAGAGAGTTGTGCCTGAGCATGAGGATTCCTCAGGTTAGTATGCATTAAGCTCAGATCGTGTTTGATCCAGGAGAGAGCAGCAGAAGGGGCAGCACAGGAAAAGGGAAAAGAGACAAGTAATTTAAGGGGAAGATGAGATCCTTTGGGAAGCTGGTGGAGTCTTGGTGGCAACATGTTTTGCTTAAAAAAAAAAAAGAAAGACGAAGAGAGAAGAAAATTTGTTTCCTAACTTTAACTCTTTTTGCTATTTTGTTGTCTTGCAGTATATGAAGACAATGGGTGTACATCCAGCCATTCATTTCTTTGCTTGGTTTCTGGAGAATGTCATTGTACTCACAATAAGCAGCTGTGCACTGGCCATCATTTTAAAAGCAAGTGGTATCTTTGCTTATAGCAATGGCTTCCTCGTCTTCCTTTTTCTCCTGGATTTTGGAGTTACAGTTATTATGTTAAGCTATTTTTTGGGAGCGTTTTTTAGCAATGCCAATACAGCAGCTCTGTGTGCAAGCCTTGTGTATATGATCAGTTTTTTACCCTACATAGTTTTGTTGGTGCTGCAGAACCAGCTGAGTTTCACCAACCAGATTATAATGGTAAATATTTCTTTTCCTTTTCTAATTTTTCTCCTCCAACTATGCTGTGTTTTTCCCAGGTTTCTGTTTGCTTTTATGTTTCACTGGAAATAAGTCACATTCATAGATATCCAATTAAGAAAATGTTTTGAATGTAGAAAGAAATAAATAATAATTTTTCAGGGAGATTTTGTAAACCTACAGAAAATATAAGGAAGTTGTATTCCTCATGTTCGTGAGTAGTCTTTATGTTTTTGCCTCAAAATATTTATAATGTTTGTGTACTTTCAAGCACACCTGATGACATGCCACTCCTGAAAGTCGTTATTTGTTTGGAGAAAAACTAGTGACTGATTCTCTGTTGAGTACAATTGGGGATTAGATCAGAAATTTGTCTAGTGCCTGTCTGGCTATACAGTTTGAGGTATTTGTTTCTTTGGCATCTGTTCTTCCATGTCCTTTGCTGGTTTATGTGTTTGTACTGTCTTAACATACTATATCCCTGATCGGGACATCAAATATCACCATCATACAAAGCAAACTGTATTTCACACATTATGACTTCATTCTTTCAAAATAAGTCACATACCAAATTAAGCTGGTGGAATAACACATGCTATTAAAAAAAATGGATGCTTTTTCAGTGTCAATCAGTCAGATAAAATATATTTGTTCTTTGCATACGAGTAAGTACAGATGTAAGACTGCAGAATTCGGGCATAAATAGGCAGGGTGGAATTTTTTTTTTTTTTCCTGTTGTTTTTGTCTCCCTCCTTTGGGTGGCAGAGAGGGAAAAGTATGCATTGGATAACTTGCACACTTTAAAAGCAGTTATTTCAAAATAACTCTTTAGATATCTTGCACTTGCTGAAAATCAGAGGCATTAGCATGTGAAAAAAGCAATAATTTTTGAAGAGAACGAGAGGTCATTAAGTGAAACCTTAGCAATGTAAGAGGCAGGGACTCGGTGGGAATTAGCATGAACTCCTCTGCACAAAAATGCCACTGATGATTTTGAATTTTTTTTCTAAGTAGCAGCCTATGTCAGACTTTCTTCAGACAGCTGGCAGGATGTTTTTCTTTTGTGTCAAATATTGCAGAAGCCTTATTTAATTGCATTATTTTATAACAGGAGAAAAAATGAACTTCTATTTCAGCTCAGTTTCAAATTGCAGAACTTCATTACTGAGTAATGCTTATTAATTTTAGTAATGTTTTGGATCTTCCCATCAGCCTTCATGAGCTCGACAGCGATTTTCCATTGATCATCAGTTACACTTCCTTGTTATACTACATCACTAACTTGCTTATTTTCCATTTTGTACTTTTGTGATACAGCATGACTATGTTGGTTCTTGCAAGTCAAAAGTTACTTCCTTGCACAAAAACGCTGTCTCAGCATATAGTACCCAGTGTGCATGTTCCTTCTGCCTCTGTCTCTTCTTGAGCTCTGGTCTTTCAAAAATGAGTAGAACCACTGCTTTTACTACAGAAATTATATTTCTTTGCATGCTTTTACAGTATTATACATTATATATTTTCAGTCTATGATAGATTTATTGTGGCCTGTAACTTGTTACAAAGTTAAGTAATGCTTTTCAATATTGATAACTAGGTCAGTGGAGCTCTTTAAGGTGGAGCAAATACTGCTTCAGTATGTGGGGGAGTATTGCTAAAACATAAAAGAAAATAATGACCATTAGCCTACGTGTAGCAAAGGTCTATTTATTTTGTGCTTGCTTTTAGTATCACAAGTTATTTTATTTCATGGAGCTTGTAAACGATGTGTTTTATTTGATGTTCACTGTTTCTCCTCTGGTGTTGCAGTGCCTTCTGTCTACAACTGCCTTTGGGCAAGGAGTATTCTTCATTACATTCTTTGAAGGCCAAGAAATAGGTAAGCTCTCTGGTTAGAAGAAAAGGTTTGTAATTATTATTTCTAAAACTACAGTTGGAAATGTTTTTCACTTTGATCTGAAAAAAATCTCTAATAATGAGTTAACAGGGTAGATCATAACAGGAGAAAAAACCTTTTTAAGGTCCCTTGAAAGCCAAGTTAAGCTTGTGCCACTTTCTACCAGTAAATTAAAGTGGGCTTAGCATTGCTTTATTTTCAATACACGTTGGAGCAAAATCTCCACATCCCATTAGATGACAGAAAGAATGTATTCAGCAAATGAAATTGTTCTAGAGATGCAAACCCAAACTTTATATTTAGTGAAATTTGGTAGAGCTACCTAAGGGTGAGCGTCTGACTGAATGATTCTCTCATTGAATGTGTTACTTCTCTCAGTGCAGCGGAGGAAGCTTTGGCAAGGCATTTAGAGCAGTTTCTTAGAAGTCCTCATTGATGTCAGTGGCAGCTCTAATGCTTGCTTTCTGGTGAGGATATCAACAGGGAGTTTTGTAGGATCACAAAATGGTTGAGGTTGAACGGGACTTCTGGAGGCAATGTAGTCCACCCCCGTTGCTCAAGCAGGACCACTTAGTGCCGGATGCCCAGGATCATGTCTAGATGGCTTTGGAATATTTCCAAGGTTGGAGACTCTGCAGCCTTTTTGGGCAACCTATGCTAGTGCTCAGTCACCCTTACAGTGAAAACGTGTTCCTGATGTTCATTGGGAACATCCTGTGTTTCAGTTTGTGCCTACTACTTCTTGTCCTGTCACTGGGATATCATCAGCTGTCTTTGTGGCAAGGACACATTGCTGGCTCATGTTCACCTTCATGTCTACCAGGACTCCCAGGTCCTTTCCTGCAAAGCTGCTACGCGGCTGGGTATTGGTACATGGGATTGTTCCTCGACAGGTGCAGGACTTTGGACTTGTTATTAAACTTCGTGAGGTTCCTGTCAGCCTGTTTTGTCAGCCCGTTCAAGCCTCTCTGGGTGCCAGCATGACCCTCTGCCATATCAGCTACTCCTCCCAGTTTGGTGTCACCAGCAAACTTGCTGAGGATACACTCTGCCCCATTATCCAGGTCATTAGTCAAGATGTTAAATAGGATCAGACTCAGCATTGGCCCCCTGGGGTACGCTGCTAGTTACTGTCTTTCAACTACACTTCATGTCACTGATCACCACCCTCTGGGCCTGGCCATTCAGCCAGTTTGCAGTCCACCTCTCTGTCTACTCCTCCAGCCTATACTTCATTAGCTTCTTTAGGAGGATCTTATGGGAGACAGTGTCAGAAGCCTTACTGAAGTCCAGGTGGACAAGATCCACTGTCTCCCCTCATCTACCAGGCCAGTCTTTTCATTGTAGAAGTTTAATCAAATCAGTCAAGCATGACTTCCTCTTGGTGAAGTTATGCTGACCTCCTGATGATACTCATGCCCTTCATGTGCCTGGAGATGATTCCAGGATTAGCTATTCCATCACCTTCCCAGGGATCAAGATGAGGCTGACTGGCCTGTAGTTACCTGGCTCCTCCTTCTTGAAGATAGGAGTGATAACTACTTTCACTCAGTCTTTGGGCACTTCTCCCAACTGCCATGATCAAGCAAAGATTATTGAGATTGGCCTTACAATGCCGTATGCCAGCTCCCTCAGTGCTTTTGGGTGCATCCCATCAGGGTCCATAGACTTATGTATATGCAGTTTGCATAAGTATTCCCTGACCTGATCCTCTTCCACCAAGAGGATCATCCTTGCTCCAGACTTTTCCCTTGGTCTCTGCGACCTGGGATTTCCAAAGACCAGACTTGCTAGTAAAGACTGAGGCAAAAGTGGCATTCGGTACCTCAACATTTTCCACATCCTGTGTAACCAGGTACTCTGTCTTGTTTAGCAAAAGCCCACATTTTCCCTGGTCTTCCTTTTGTCACCTATGTGCTTCTTGAAGCCCTTCTTGTTGTCTTTGACATCCCTAGCCAGATTCAATTCCATTTGGACTTTAGCTTTCGCAACTTCATCCCTGCATGCTCAAACAATGTTTCTATATTCCTCACAGGTTATCCATCCTTGCTTCCATCCTCTATATGCTTCCTTTTTGTGTTTGAGTTTGGCCAGGAGCTCCTTGTTCATCCATGCAGGCCTCCTGGCGTTTTTACCTGAGTTCTTGTTCATTGGGTTAGACTACTCTTGAACTTGGCAGATGTGTCTGAATTCACACGTGGATTAATGTATAACACAATGGAGGTTTATGAGAACAATATTGTACAGAACAGGAACAGTGCAAGTTATTCACTCTCAACATAATGCTAAGATAAATATTTAACTATTATACATTGGGAAGTAAGAAAAAATTACCTTTACTTTGTAAAGTATTTCATACATTTCTCCTGTGTGACCATATTCATACTCGGCCTGAGCAGCAGCTTGTCTCTGCAAGCTTGGAGGCAGTTGGTGAATTCCCCATTGAGCTACTGTGTAGGTGCATAAACGCACGAGAACACCCTACTATGTCTAAGTGTTAGGAAGAAAAAAAATGTTTGGAAACTGGCTAAATGTTCTAACAGGTTGCTACATGTTTTAACATGGTTACACCTACTATCCCCAAGCTAAGAGCTGCCCTTGTTGATGCTGAAGCTTTAGAAAAGAAAGAATTGAATGTCTGAGCCCTTGATAAATGTCTACAAAGGATATGCATTCATGTATCTAAATAGATAAAGGGATCTATCTAAATAGATAAATTTCTTTTTTTACTAATACGGCAAGATCTATATTGATGAGGGTGGATGTTACAAACCACTGCATTGAAAAAGTATCATCATGATACAAAAGTTGGTAAGAGAGAAGAGACAGTTTCAGAAAATATTACTTAAATTTCCCACCAGACACTTCATCAAAATGACTCATCTCCACTGAAGAAAGGGCAAAACGTGCTTTGTGGAAAAACTGCTTTTCTTGACAATTGTAGAAAAATATTGTAGAAACAATACCATGACTCACTGTACTGCAAAAAAAGTAGCATTTGCAGAAAAAAAAAAATGCAATGCTTTTTGTAAATCTACAATTTGGTTACTTTTGTTTTCCATTTAGCAATATGGTAGCTTTCTGTAGTACTAGTGTTTTGCACCTTCTTTCTTCCTTTCAAGTCTTCTGCAATGTAATAATTTTATGAAGCAATTATTCAGTGAGTTTGTTGTTCCATTTTACCTCTGTATACAGTCAATGCACAAAAATACTTACTTCTTAGTTTGAATTCACAAATTTATGTTTTCAGATTTAGCATTTTCGAAATTACTTTAAACTTTGCGTAACTCATATCTTTATAGTATCGGCAGAATGGTATAGAGCCTGATTCATTCATACTGATTCATCAGTACCCCATTTTGTCAGAGACTCGTAGTTCTTTTTCTTTTGCCAAATCAAGGGCCAGCTATAAGTTCATAAACAGCCCTTTCTACAACAGCTTGTCTGCATTTTCCCAGCAGCAGTGTCACCTGCTGTTCTAAACCGAGGCACATAGAGGCATAGCGATTCATTTCTATTCATTAGAATTACTGTTATTAACTATGGTCTTTTTTGTGTCAGTGCTTAAATAGCCAGAAGTGTGTGGTGTTGATGTGTTTGTGGTCTTTAATGCTGTACTGATTTAGCTGCGACCTTTTAAAAATCATTATTATTATTACTGTTACTACCAGGAATTCAGTGGAATAATGTGCACCAGTCAATGGCACAGGGAGGACACATGACCTTTGGATGGATGTGCTGGATGATGTTCTTGGACTCTATTTTATATTCTATAGGTGGCTGGTATTTCAGCAATATAATTTCTGGTAAGATCATGGGGTTTTCTTATTCCATGTTTTTGAAGAAATTATTGAATGGAATGGGTAGAATTGCTTTCCTCATTGTATACAACTAAACCAAAAATATATCTTTTTCTGAGTTAAGCTTTTGATTGCCTTTAGGGACTGGGTACAAGTCTTCCTACGTACATAAATAGTGAGTAGTGCTAACTACTACACGGACTATGTAGCCAGGCATGAAATATCTTTTGTTTACATATGAGGATGACTAATATTTGACGGACTTAGGAATTTGTTGTTGGTACTTCACAGTAACAGACCTTAGTCTAGTAGCAAAAATTGCTGTAAAAATGGAGAATCTTCTGAGTCAGTACTTGGCTGAAACTCTTGAACAACACCACATTTTCAGACCACAAAGACTTTGAACTGCCTGGTAACTGTATCTTGCTACCAGTCAGTCCACAGTCCAATGCATAAAGAAAACTAATTAACTTTCAAGTATATTTTCAGAAACTAGTGGGATTTTTTTTTTCATTAACCCAAATTTTATGAATATTATTGAGTTGGTTGATGCATTTTTAATTGTAGCCTAATGCCTCACTAGCTGTTTGAAATTTCCTTTTCCTCTGATTTGCATATGTCACCTTTTCTTCCATGTACCCTATGTTTGTTTTAAAAATATAAAAATAAAAAAAAAAAAAATTGCCTTGAAAGATAGGGGTGTGTAGAATATACAACTGAATTTTACAAACTTTAGCTTAAATTGACAGCTGCCCTTCAGTGGCAATGAAACGCAACTCCAAACACAAGAGAATATATTGTGTGATTTGAAAGTGAAGCCTGGAAAGATTAGGCAATGCCAAAGTTTAGGTTGTGTATAGGAGCATATTTTTGCCCTTTCTGCTTGCGTGCTGCAATAAATGTTTCTTATGCTGGGTGATTTGTGTAAATTGTGCAGATAATAATGGAAGAATAATCTTTAATGATTGGTGCAATTGATTATTGTTACAATAAAGAATAAAGCTCTTTGCCTTGGCAGGCTATTTGGTGCGTTTTCTTTCTTCTAGGTCACAAGATTATGTTAGATTGTGGCTACATATTGTTAAGTCTATGATTCTGTTACACTTTAAAGCTGATTTAGAGGTAGGGTAAAACACAGTATCACTGAGGATTGATTAATTTATGGCAGGACCCGGTATTATGGCCTAATGACTTTTCTTCTACCTTATTAAGGTTTGTTAAGTTCAGCTATGAGCTTGAGCTAATTAAATGGTGTAACCATTTGTAAGTAATGACAGGACATTAGTAGTCTACAAACAAATATAAAATAACTATAAATTTTGCAACAGTTTCTATCATAATTATCACCTAGGAAAATGTGGATTAAAGAACCGATGGTACTTCCCTTTTACTTTTTCCTACTGGAAGAACCTGTGTGGTGTAGAGAGGAGGAAGAGACATTATCTGAATTCTAATATGTTTTTCTTCAATGAAAACTTCCAAGAAAAAGGTTTGTAGTCATATTACAATTTTAATAACAGCTCATTTATGAATGGTGTGCTGATTTTGATCACTCTGCTTTTATCATTGCTTGGTCCTGTATTGTGTGTTTAAGTCTTGTCCCTTTCTCTCCTCCATTATATAGTGTATACTATGAACACTATATACTAACTGTTAATTGTGCTGTCACCTGTAATTCTTGAATTGTTCAGTTAAAACTATTGTACACAAATATTTAAGAAAACTCTTTAAAAAATGTAAAACAAGTATCACTTGGGTTCATCCTGTCCCTGTGTATTGCTTCTTTGCTTTGTTAGGATCTTCTGAAGTTCCTTGAATCATTTCATACTCTTACTGAATCTGAAAAGTGTTGTGTTTTGTTAACTTTTTTTTTTTTTTTTTAACTGCAGCTTGATTTTCTTCCTCCTCCTCTGCTGTTTTTATTTGCTTCTTGTTTCAGTGGAAAAATTAACTTGGTTCATTTCTTT
>NW_009648061.1:5878023-5888353 GCF_000708025.1 Charadrius vociferus
TTTTGTTTAAAAAGCTACTGTTATTGTAGCTAATTTTTATCTGCCTTCAGATACTTTCAATGGTCTTGTATTTCTTTGTTTACTTGCTTAAAATTAATTTAGGGTTTTTTTAGTTTTTTTTTCCCCTCTCAGGTCTTTTTAAGGACTTTCTTATGTTTCATGTTTTGTGAATGAAAGATTAAGTCACTCACCTTTAGTCCCTCGTGGGCCTCAGAACAACATGATGGGTTGTTGTGGTTTTTTGGAAGTTCCTGTAGCTTGGAAATGATCCAGTTGTCTGTAGCATAGGTGAAGAAGCTGAACAACTCAGCAGTTTTATGTATTGGTATCTCCTCGAGTAGGGCAAACTTCAATGTTTTGAGCTTCATTCCACATTTGTCGAAAAAATATCTTATGTACTTTGTCTGAATTCCTGAAATTTGAAACAATTCCATTTTGTTGATTTGATTATCTTTGATCCTTACTTAAAATGAAGATTTTTGGTGTTTTCCCTTGGGTTCACCACATCCTCTGTGGAAAGCAAAGAATAAACACCCCTCTGCCTGAAAAGTTACTAGCATGGTCTCTGGCTCAAGCCATCCAAGTGATTGTCTACAACATTGTGGATATGTTTGTCTTGCTTCTCTGGTTAAACTGATGCATGTCACGTGCTCAGTAGCAAATTGCCTGTGTGTGAACTCTAATGCTGCCACACATGCAAAGGAACTTGCCCTCTTTCATAAGAATTGGGCGCCATTGTACTGATAATAGGATAAATACATTCATGGATAATTTGCTTGGAAGAGCAAAGTGACTTGCTGCCAGGCAATTCTGCATTTGTTCCATATAGTCCAGGTAAGGGTTGGTTCAGTGGGGGTGGAAAGCACTTTGGTAATCAGAGGTGTATCAGGGAAGGGCTGGAGTGTAGGTCCTACAAGCTGGAACTATGACTAGAGTAGGGCTGACAGAGACCTGGGTGCTGAGTACCCACTTGGAACTCCTCTTAGGAGAAGTCCTAGGGGGATCAATTTAATGCTTGCAAGTAATTTGAAGCTCTTCCTCTGAATCTTACCTGAGATATATCATCTAGAGGCTCACTCCATACTTTAAGTTTTTTTGTTAAGTTTCAGGATGTACTTACAAATTTAGGAAGCAGTGGAAAGGGCACGAATTAAGTTTGTTGGTGGTTTTAGTCTCCAGACTAAAAGACAGAGAAGCTAACTGGAAGAGAGTTTCATGGGTAGAAGGACCTCAGAAATGTCACAGCTACTGGTAGTGCCTTGCTGGAAGGTAACTTCAAGCTTCTGGCAAAAGTTCTTTCTAAACTTAAAATTGATTGTGAAAGGAGCAAAAAACTTCTTCATTCACAGCCTAAACAAACCAATCTGTTAAATCATTCTGTCATTTTTATTTATAATTTGATTTATATCATTTAATATATTTTTATATAAAGCATAACTCTATCTTCTCGTCATATTTATATTTTATTTAATTATACATAAAATGATTACATAAGCTATAAATATAAACGATAAATATTATATGTAAGTATACAATATACACTTTTGATGTAAAAAATATGAATTAAAAAGGATAATTCTCTCTTCTCATAATTCTTATCCATAACAGTTTCAGTTTCTTTGGACTAGCATTCCAATTTGGCTTGCTTTTGTTTAAAGGGAAAAGAATCCCACTGCCAGATTTCTCAGTTGTAATGAGTCAATAAAATATTACATTAATGATATATTGATGGGGCTGGTGATGGACTGGGCTCATGTTTGGAAAGTAGTTCCAAACTTTTCTCCTGACATAGAAAGGAAGTCAACTTGATCTGCGTCATATAGTGGTCTCAGTTTGCTGAGCTGGTTACCTGGCAGTTAGAAAAATGCTGGGTATCCACTTGCATTGAGGACCTTGAATTATCTTTAGACTAGACTGCTGCTTTGAATCATTCTCAAAGAGATCTGCTTTGCTCTATTGACTGAGGGAATTAAGAGGATTAACTGGCTACGCCTCTTAATGTTATGTTAATGTTACATGCCTGAAACGGGATGGCATGTGTGGAGTAGTTCACACAGTTAGAATTTTCTCATGCTTTTGGGCATAAAACAGTGATTCAAGCAACGTTATTGTAAGTGTTTTTTCTACTAGAAATAAAATATAACAACTATTTTATGACCCTATGGAGTTGTATGTGGACATGCACACAACTTGGCATAATTGTTTTAGGTTGCTTTTTAAAACTGCAAATAGGCCAAATTCTTAGCAAATATTAACTGGCATAGTATCTTTGGTTTCAGTGGAGCTTATGTCAGTTTGAAGCACCTGAACATCTCTTCCAGGCTTTGGTAAAAGGCAACAGGAATTACGTACACTTGTTATTCCCTGTATGCACACACTCATATGTTTAGATTCAGCAGCCCTCTTGATCTGCTGCTTTTCCCCATGCAGACTCGGCACCTCCAAGCTGGAAAGGTCCTTGCATCGAAGGAGCCACCATTGGTGTCATGCTGCTGTCTCTCACCAAAGAGCACATGGATGGCCAGAAGGCTGCTGTTAAAGATCTCAGCCTCACTTTCCATAGAGGTCAGATAACAGCACTCTTGGGACCCAATGGAGCTGGCAAGACAACAGTTATGTAAGTCTGCCATTTAATGCAATTACACTCCCCTCTGATCTTTGCTATGCTTTCTCACTTAAAAATGTTTGTGAATTCTTTCCTATCTCTTTTTTTTTTTTTCCCCCAAATAAATATTTAATAAACTCCCCAAGTACATGGAAGGTGAAGGCTATATATCTATGACAAAAGCAATGTAATGAACGTAACTGCGTCCTCTGTGCTACTGAAACCATGATCAGCAGCGTAAGTGGGAGCTGGGCGTGTCTAGTTGTGCAGTTGAACACATCTCAGAAAAGTGTTCTTTTCTGGCATTGATGTGTTGTGCTAAAAGGGTGTTAGTTTTGTTTCTGTTTCATAGCCAGGGGCTCTAAGACAGCTGCTCAGCGTTTGCCTGTCTCGGATCATGCCAAGGGCTTTCCCTGGGACAGCATCGCAAAGCTGTAAAGATAAACGACTTTCTGTTTCAGACCCCCGCAAAGGACTTTCCCTGAGACAGTTAGCAAAGTTGAAAAGATAAAATGATTTATTGAAGCGACAGGTATAACAGATTCAGAATCGCGTTGAAAAATGCCCTAGCTGCCATAGGGCTCATATACTACAATAATGCTAGCAAAATAAATGAACAAATCAATAAATGAGTAAATGAATAGATCCTATCCTGGGTGTTCTTCACCAAGAGGTGAAGTGGAATGCTTACCAAGAAGGTGTCCCTGTCTTGGTAGAGGAAGAGGAGCACAGCCCATCGACTGTCCCTTCTAGGTCTCAAGTTTCTTTTCCCTCCGAGAGATCTCTCGATCGTGTGTGTATATGTCCAGGTACCCTCCATATTGCCCCTTATATCTTAACCCTGTCTGATCCCCTCCCTGGGGTGACATTTTAGCATGATTTGGGTGGCAAGTCGGGGGCTATAGTCATATGTGTTTAGTATGTTCTTCCTTTTGCTCGCTATCAGGCTTTGGGGTGTCAACTTTAATATTCATTTCATTGATAATTAAACAAAAGGTCTCACTCCAGGTGCCATGGCCTTCAAGATTCTGGGTTGAAGCTGTTTATCTGCTTATTCCTTCACTCCTGCTACTTTGAGCCCAAACAGGGCTTTCTGCAGTCACAAGCCTCCTTCCTTTGGTTGTTTTTCACACCAACGTGTCGACTCCCCACCCCCTACCCCCACCCCGACAGGGTTCACACAGGAGATAAGGGGTCATCAGCATTGTTTTCTGCCAAATTCCCACATTATCACATAGAGAGTGTGGAGTTTTATGGGGTTTTGTGCTTTGTTCCTATAGGCTGCAAGGGACTCCTTTCTTGCCAGTTGATCAGAAATGAAAATAACAAAATGAAAATGACATTTAAACATGTCTAAATTAAGAAGTCTATGCATTTCTACCTTTATGTTAGCTATGATCAGCTTTAATAAAATGGGTGATGTAGGATGGGACCCAAATGGAATTACTCTGTTACTCCTCAGCTAGAATACACACATGAAAAAGGAAACAATGGTCTGTTATACTTGGTTTGGAGAAAATGGATTTTGTTCTGGAAGTAAAGAAATGAAGGATTATTGAGATCTTGGGTTAAAAAAAAAAAAAAAAAGCCCAAAACATTAGCGATGGTTCTATAACTATGCTCAACTGAATTGGTTTTGCTCTGAGGATGGTAGGACGTGCCTCAGAGAATCCAAGTGTGAGCTACGTAATACAATCATTACACATGATCTTCCTGAAATACATTTTTTTCTTTTCTTGTATCAGATCACTATTGACTGGTCTGTATCCACCAAGCTCTGGTACCATCATAATTAATGGAAAGGACATACGTACTGATCTGGCTGCCATTAGGACAGAGCTGGGTGTTTGCCCACAGTATGATGTCCTGTTCAACATACTAACAGTACGAGAACATCTACTGCTTTATGGATCAGTGAAGGCACCCAGTTGGACAAAGGAAGAGTTGAATCAGCAAGTCAGTGGGTAAGTTTTGCTTTCATTTGTTGAAATCTGTCAGGTAAATTGGTAGTGTCTATTGCAAGCCACTCAAACAAGAGAGTCCTAAAGCAAAATTGCAAGTAGAAGCAAACGGAACTGCAGGTTTTCCATGAGTTTTTATCACACTTCATGTTCTGAAATCGTGCCTTGAAAATAGATTTCCTAGTTTCTAACATTTACTTGAATGCATTTGTAGCGAAACTGTCAATGTTTAAAAACCTGGTAAACAGAACCATCGAATAATCATGTTTTGACTGCAGTGGAGATGGTTAGCCTGGTAGCAGCTGTAGCAGTTCCTGCCTCATGCTGTCTGCGTTACCTCCCTTCTTGCTGGAGAGGCAGATAGAAAGTAAACTGCTGTGTGTTCACCCTGAGTTTTCAGATTAAGTCAACACTGACTTTATGTATTTACTATCCTGTATTCCCCCAGTAGAGGGAAGATTGCAAAACCAGAAAAGGCAGGTAAAGGCAGTGCTTGTTACAGTCTTTTTAAATAGGCCGTCTTCTTTTTCCGTTGTCAAATTCAGACTTTAAATGTGTTTAATAAGTGAAAGCGTTTAAAAACAAACAATCCCATGAGAAAAACAAGCCAAAGCTCAGACATGACCTCAGAGGATTTGCCACTTGTGAGACTGAGAATGTTTGCTCATGTTTGTAGGCTGCTACTATATGGGACTAGATCGTCTCCATTTTTTCATCATATATATTAAATTCCTAGTAAACCATACAAGGTGAGATCTTGTTCACTAATAGCAAACTGCATTTTCTGAACTTTAGGAATAAAATGTATGCTCTTCTAATAGTGTGGCAGTGTAAATAGTATCTATTTACCTTCTGAATCATGCTAGACTGTGTGAAGGGCTGGGCACTTCCACACTTCAGTGGAAATAAATGCCAAGCTGATGGGACCTCTCCTTAAGTTAGGCATATGCAGACACATTTGTGGCAAAGTGGCTTTCCTGTTTAGTAGCTTTTATGAAAACCTCTTACTTTAAAATTTTGATCTGAAAAATCTCTGATGTGGGACGCTGCATTCACTCTAGAATAACAAAGACAAACCAAACATGTTTGGTTTAGATTTATGCAAAATAATATCTTGTGTTTTATTGTACTTAGACTGCTGAATTATAATTTCAGCAGCAGTCTGTCATACTAATGGCACATAAGAATACTCAGGGCTCTGCAGGCCTTGCTACTAAGAAAAAATTTTTAAAGGTAATGAGTGTTGTAAAATACTTCAGAAAAATTAGAAAAGCAACAAAGAAATGAAACAAAATTTCCTTTTTGTTAAGCAAAAAAAGATGGCTTCTAAGGAGATTAAGAATAATTTTCCTGGATATATATCCATACAACGATTACAGAAACCTCTTTTCTTAAAAATGAAAAATTCTTTCAGGGTAAATGGCATAGTTTACAGCCTGCATATTCACTCAAACGATTCAGGATATTAGCTTAGGACTGTTGAGTCTTGCTTGCCAGGCTGATAGCAACTGAAAGCTTTTAGGTCAATGACTGGATGTTCAATGTGATGAAAAATAAATTGATGATCTTTTAGTGCTGCCTTTATTGAGCATGTTTCCACACACTGCTCAGACGCAAGATCATCAGAGGCCAAGGGCTGAATAGGCACTGTCTGTAAGGTATCTCCCAGTCCTTAACATAGGATTTGGATTAGGTTGGATTAGGTAGTAGTATTCTACCTAGGGATAGCTAATTGGTTTACTTCACAGAAATGTGTCTTTAAAAAAGGCAAAAAAAAAAAAGAAAAAAGGAGAAGCAGTGTTACCTTATTTACATCTCATGAGTACACATTTCTTAAAAACTCAGGCATTTTTTTAAGGTTCTTTATGTAGCTGCAAAAATTGAGGGACTATTGCAGTTTTCCCATGGTTTAAGAGGCTATAATCTAGAGTTTGCTGAAATCGTTGGACAAACTGGTATTTATTTTATTGGAATTAGTTTCAAAATTTTCTGTTCTTATCCTGCAAAATACTTATGTAGAATTTGTATTTCAGGTGGTGATGAGTGTTTATACTTTGTAGATATAGAGATAATTTTTATTTTTATTTGTTCTTGTCACCAAATTGCATAATTAGTTAGAGGTAGTATTTTTTTCACTTTTAATTTACATTGACTTTTCAGTAATTCTTCTCTGAGTGGACACGATGTGACTGGAAAAACTTTTTCAAAATTTGTCCTGTTTCTATACTCCTATTTCAGAGCTCTGGAAGACGTGGATTTATCCCAACATCAGTACAAACCTGTTGGAGCCCTCTCTGGGGGAATGAAAAGGAGGTTGTCCATTGCCATCTCCTTTATTGGAAACTCAAAGACAGTTGTTCTAGATGAGCCCACCAGTGGAGTAGATCCATGTTCTCGCCGTAACATCTGGGATGTTCTTCTGAAGTACAAAGCTGGTACAAAGCTCATACACATAATTTGTTGCTTATTTTCCTTTCTGGAGTTCTGTTTCAATACGTTTAAACAGGATAGAAGATATTATTGCTATTCAGTAATTAAATACATTAATTTCAGAGGTAACCTCTAATCAAACTTGGGAAATTTTAAAGCAACCAGATGAGATTATAAGAATTATCTGCTATCATCTCAAAGAAATATGCCCAATCTAACAGAAGATTGAGCTTGGTTCTGAGTCCTGTCCTGAAGTTTCTCTTCTCTTACCTTTTTCTTTTTTATTAGTGTCTCAAAATTATTTTCTGGTTTTCATTTCCTATTTTGCACATATCTGTGTATAGATGCACATATACACTTGTAATGAAGCTGGACTCATCAGTCAGTCTGCTACATTAAATTTTTAAATGCCATAAGGTTAAAACCTGATTGTGGGAAGCAAACTCTTCAGATAGTGAGCACTCAATTAGCTGTAATAACTCAACAGTGAATGATCCAGTGAAATAGACACCGTTATGTGGTTTTAAGGAATTTCTTAAACCAGCTTGAAGTTGTAATGGCTTAATACTGCTTACTATGTAAGGCAAAGCAAGTTTAGATCTGAATCTAACTCAGACTATCAATCTGAATTCAGGTTTTGTTTGTGTCTTGCGTTTATGTTTTGAAGGGATCTGAAACGTGTTCCCTTACAGTTAAAGGACCTTTGTGAAAGCAAGACGTGTTTTTCTAGAAACTAGGCTTTGTAGATATGTACCAATCTTTCTGATGCAGGTTGCACACTGATCTTTACTACTCACCATCTTGATGAGGCAGAGGTGCTCAGCGATCGCATTGCCATCCTGCAGCGTGGCCAGCTGAGGTGCTGTGGTTCTCCGTCTTACCTGAGAGAAACGTATGGCCAGGGACACAGTTTAACACTCATAAAAAAGGTATACTAAAAACGTACTGTACAGAACTTAACAGTGCCTGCCAAGTAGTAGCTGTGTATATTCTAAGGGAATTGTATGTCCCTGCCAGGAAGTAATATGTGATATAGATTATTAAAAAGCCAACAAAACGTGTTTTTGTCAGCTTTCTTGGTTGTTTTGGGTGGGTGGTGGTATAATAATAATAATTATAACTACTATTATTATTATTATTTATCAGAACACAATGACATCTTTGAAAATGATGAATTTCAATATTTAGCTGAAAAGGGCTTTGTTTCACTGCTTTTCATTCCTGGGAGGTCGTGTCTGTCTCCCAGGTTTGATGCAGTTTCATCAGTGGAAATTTTCTGGTATGAATTCTACTATCAAGTCCCATACCTCTGGTAACATTTAAGTTTTTGTGCATGATTATCTTTCTTTCTTCATAGCCCTCTGTGCTTGAAATCCAAGATCCTAAGCATATTTTTCGGGTCACATCTTTGGTGCAGACCCACATCCCGGAAGCCTTCTTGAAAGAGAACAATGGAACTGAGCTGACATATGTGATTCCAGAAAGGGCAGATAAAACCTCATTTAAAGGTCTTTTCCAGGCTTTAGACCAAAGCCTTCATCATCTACATGTGACTGGCTATGGCATTTCTGACACCACCTTGGAAGAGGTACTTATAGTTTTTCTGTGTAATGGCATTTTATTGGTTAGAGAATTCTGTAGCTTCCAGCTACTCTTACTGTATCTTTCATATTTCATAACAGTTTCTTGTAAGAAGCATGTTTTCTTAAAAAGCAAAACCAAAACTTCAGGCAAAATGTATTCTTTACAATTTTGCTGTACTGTTAATTTTAGTGTTTGCTCTACTACAACTTATTTCTGATTTCAAGAATCTGATGTGAACACCGAGGAACTGTGTAACACTTCAATGTTTGGTTTTGCATTTCCTTAAGGAAAATTTAATGTGTCATTGATTTAATGAGAACCACTGTTGTTGTCCTGGATCTCTAGCATTGGAATGAACTTTGAACTTGCAAGGCTGGAGGTTCAGTTCAGGGAGCTCTTGGGATGGAAAAAAAATTGCTGAGAATACTCTCTGACTTACAAAGTTCTAAAGCTTAGGACTTAGCAAAACTGCGTATGGAAATCTCTAAAGAGTATTTTGTGTGTATATCTAGAGAGAGACCGACAGACACAGGTATAGCTAGACGTATATATGTGTGTATGTGTATATACCAAACGGACCAGAGAAAGAGAGTCTCTTATGCTTCTTCATCACTTCTGAATTTAGCTCTGTGTAACAGCAATATCAGTGGAAAGTTATTTTCCTTGGGCTGTTTTTTAACCCGACTTTAACTTCTAAATATCAGGATTGCCTAAATCACCACTGTTCAACTTCTGTATTATAGATCCTTTTGAAAGTATATTTTTTCCATGTCTTGAAGTGATGATAGGAGACTAACATCAGGATTTTTTGATGCACAAAACACATCTATTTTTATTTGATCGCACAATGCATTTGATATCACTTTGTGAAACTGATTTCTCCAGTGATTACCTATAGTGTTAAAGACAGATAAGGTTGGACTGTTTTCTAACAGAGTATTTAATATACTCTAGAAAAAACCCCACAAAAATAATGAAACGCAGATTCCTATAGAGTGACTTTTTTATATACAGCAATAAATGCTTAGTATAGAAAAGGGGTGTAACTCTTCTCCATCTATTCCCTGGAAATGTATGAGATGATATGGTGTAGTACTGTGGTGAGCCGGAGTACAAGATCCCCCAGGGAAGATGCCTGGTTTTATGAAGATGATACACTTTAAGGCCTGTCAGACATCACTTATGCATTGTATTTTTGCTGCGTGAGCTATACATATGGGAATTAATGGGGTCAGATATTTGAAACTGCATCAGCAGTTTTAGGTTTGTTTTGCAGGTTTAGAATTGCTTATCTTATATAATCTATGGAAAAAATATAAACAGCACCCCAATAATGCAAGTAAACCTAAAATGACAGTTTTATAAATGAATATAGATGAAATTTATTGAACCAATATGCCACCACATGGAGCTGCAGTGTCCTGAAGTGGTGCAGTGGGAGATGTCCTTAGGACTGTACAGATTTGCTACATAGGTTTTTAGGACCCTCCTAAGCATAACAGATCTGATCTGGCACATTTGTTTTTAAATGGCAGTCCAAAGAATGAACTACCAGCCAGTATGTGGTTTCCTTTGAAGTTAAGGTCTATACAACAGAGTTATTTATAAAAAAAAAAAAAAAAGCTCATCTCTTCTAAATGACCCCAGTACATAAAGCTAGTGTGG
Organism: Charadrius vociferus; assembly: GCF_000708025.1. Classification (NCBI taxonomy): domain Eukaryota; kingdom Metazoa; phylum Chordata; class Aves; order Charadriiformes; family Charadriidae; genus Charadrius; species Charadrius vociferus. Next base: position 5,888,269 of record NW_009648061.1, read on the forward strand.
CAAGCATTTGCTATGACAAGTAGGGAAGTGGGGAAGGAGAAAAAAAAAATAATCAGACAAGTTTAATAAGCATTTTACGTAATGT
>NW_009648061.1:5888408-5911681 GCF_000708025.1 Charadrius vociferus
TGAAAATGCTTATTGAAAAATTGTTACTTTATTTCAAATTATATAGGGTAATTAATATGTTACAAGAAAGAATACTGTTCACTGCCAGACTTTATAGATTGTTAGGTAATGTATATATTGAGAACCTTTTTTGATTACGTCCCTGTGGGATATCATAGGACTTTCCAGAACTGGCATCTGTAAAGTACATGGGAAGTTGTCATGGAATACGAGGAAGCTTCTTCAGTGTACCACATCTGTTATTCCATTGAGAGCTTGCTTTTGGTTGTTTTCTCCAGGTTAAAAAAAGCTTTAAAGGTGGTATTAGATATTGATGTATCATTATTCAGCTTGAAGACTTAATGCATTAATTTGGGGTGATTTCTGTCATCTCTGCATCTCGTCATTAGTCGTTCTTACAACCTCAATTCTCCATTTTCTTATCAAAAGCCTCTTTGCATTGGCAACTAAATGGATAGCACATAATAGTGCTATTTAGTCTATTCAAACAATTCAATCTGGAAACAAAGAACTCTGACTTTAAAGGAAGAAATGTGTTACAATTTTTATTTTATCCTTTCTTTTTGTTCTCTCATACATTTGCCATTATCCTTTTTCAGTCTCAGGGACATTCACTTTCTCTAAAAATTTGACTCTTCAAGGGAAACCAGGCTTCCATTCATACTTCAAAGCAATCTTGAAGTTCTAACAAAATCAGTTTCTGACACTTTCAAAATTCACGAATATTTGCTTCATTTTAGGTTTTAAATATCTTTTCCAGCCATTTTGGTTTGTGTACTTTATAACACTTGTAATCCAAAGAGTGTTAGCAAAACCGAAAGAAGGATAGAAGGATGGTTAATTAAATTAAGTGTATACTGAGAGCTCCCTGGAGAGTGATGTTCCACTTTCTGGCAACTCTGGAGGTTTCAAATCTTGTTGCTGCCTTCCTTTGCTTTGAGGAGAGAACAAAACCATTAAAACATCTTTGCAAAATAAGATGTGTTGAAACACTTGTTAATGGAATACTACTTTAAATTCTTTCCCTTGAAATGACCAGAGAGTTTGTCCCAAAACTTTCCAGGGAAAGCCATATACCTCCTTGAAATATTTTATCCTTAAAACAATATGTAGCTTCTAACGTAATTCAATTTTGTTGAGAGTGTTCTAACAACATCGAATTCTAATTCCATGTGCTGCTTACTTTTCAGGGACTTTTATATGGCTTTTAAATTACTTCATATGTTACCACTCACAATTTTGACTACTCTTTTTGCAGTTGCTTGTTGCAAATTAACTGACAGCAACCAAACCAAGCAATTAACACATTCCCACTGCAAAATATCTAGGATACACATGGAATTTGTGGGATAGGAGGGCCCAGAAATGTTGCTAAAATAACAGTCAGTGGTTTTAGATGATAAAGGACTGTCTATAGGTATTGGTTGTTTTTTCTTTCTCCCCCTCTTTGCTTTCTCTTTCTTTCATTTTCTGCACTTTTTCCTTTCAGGTGGAGATGTGTTTTAGGAATGATAAGTAAGGTGTGACAGGGTCCGCGTGCTCTGCAGTGAAGTGTTAAGGATACTGTGCCACTGTAGGATACTGTGTCAAGGACATTCTTTGTCAAGGACACTGGGCCAATTTTCATTTTCAGTTATTTTACTTTTCAGTTAAAACTCTTCTAACTAATGGCCCTTTCTGAAATTAATGGCATATTTTTCAGACAGTATCTGCTTCTAGTAGATAAGGTCTGATGTTTATAGTTAACACCAAGGAATGGCATGCAGAGAGGCTCTTGCTTATACTTACTGCTGTAACAACCAAGGCCAGCTAACTTTGTTAATGCACCAACTTGGAGGGTCGGAGGCAGAAGAGTGTAGCAGGGTTGCACCTGTGGGGAAGAGGAGCGGACAGGGCAGGTGACCCAAAACTGACCATCAGGGTATTCCATCCCATCTGCATAATACGCAGTATAAAACCTGAGGGATCAAAGGGGTCAAGCTTTTCTTCAATGGCCAACATCTGAGGAGCCAGCCTAAATCTTGACAGAGTTAATTGGTGCCCAACGTGGGGTCCTGATTGAAGACAAGCCTTTGAACAATCTCTTGCTCAATTTGTTCAAAGGCTTGTTGCTCAAAGTTTAGGCTGGACTGGCCACTAAACAAATGACAGATGCTCTCTATTAACCCCTCTCCCTTCCCAGAATGGGAATGGGAGAGAGACTTATGGGTTGGGGAAAAAACCTAAACAGCTATAATGAAATAGTAACAATAAAAAGACAGTAAAATTAATAGGAAAATAATGAAATATATACATATATACAAAATGAATATCAAACTTGGCAAACAAGTTCTCATCAGCAACAGATGAGAACTGGATTCAAGAACCGGATTCAGGAATGCATGGATTGGGTTCAAAGACAGAAGAATGGACAGAGTTGTACTTGGATGCCGGCCATTGAAGAGAGAGACTGACCCTTTGATCCCTCAGCTTTTATACTGCGCATGATACAGATGGGATGGAATAGCCTGATGGTCAGTTTTGGGTCACCTGTCCTGTCCATTCCTTCCCACAGGTGTGTATTTGCCACCATGCAAAATATGGTTTATGTAACAATCAGGCCTTCACAAGACAAGGAATATCTTTCCACAAATATAAAGTACTTCAAATTGATGGGTTTTTGTTGTCTATTGTACGAGCTCCTTGGAAACAAGGAATTTTTTGTTATAGCTGATATCAGGTTCTTTTGTGGGAAGAAATAAATGGTTTCTTAATGATTTCTGAAAGCCGAACTGTGGTTATAATATGTCTTGCAGCTCAGCCCAAACAGAGAAGAGAAAGCAAGAGAAGGCTTTTGTCAAGAGAAAGAAAACCTTGGTTGTACTTTTGCTGTTCAATAAGAGATGTTCATGGTAGCTGTATTTTCTGTGAATTTTTCTTTTCTATCTTTTTATCTGAAGTTCCTAGATCACTGTTTAAACTGCAGTTCAGGATAAGATAAGCAAATATTAATTTTATTTGTCATTTGAGCTTGCAAGAAGTGGGGTGAGTGTTAATAACTGACTTGCTATGAAAGATGTTCCAAGCTTCTGCAAGGCTGAGGGACTGATAAATGAAATACATCTCTCTGAAATTCAAAGGACTTTATGTGGACAGAAGTGTGAAACAGGATTAAGCAAGAAGTAGTAGATCGAACGCAAATCTTTTTGGCAAAATGTATATACCACTTAAATAGATCTCATGATTATAAAGTTGGTTAATTCTGCTGGTTTTCTTTTAAATGTTATCATTAACTCCCTTCTGAGTTGTGTCCCCCTGCGTAGGAAGATTCAACCCTTAAAATCTACAGTAGAGTAAAATTGTTCGATTCTTACTTTTATAAAAAATAATTTCATTTTTTTCCACAGTGATTTTAGATACCAGGATCCTATCGTCTTCTCCCAATATGGGGTATGCATACTAACGGTTTTGCTACAAAACACGCATTGTTGCCCAGTCCTCTCCATTGTATTAATTAGACAGGACTTTGTTAATGTTGACTGTGCCTGATGATTGCATTGTCTTTTAAATGTCTTTGAATAACATTATTGCCCACATGATTGCATAAATCTATGGACACTTCCCAGAGTTCTGTGGATTCTCGGTTCTGTAGGATTCTGTATACTAGATTTAGTTGTACTGGTACAACTAGAACTCTTTGCTAGCAGTTCCAGTTGTGCCCACAGATTTCCAGCTAGAGTATCAGAAGAGACTTGAATCTGTCAATCTGTCCTTGGTAAAAGCTGCAGTAACCAAGTTCCAACATATGCCATATCTTAGGAGCATAAAATGTCAATCAAGGGCAGCCAGTCTGTTGAAAAATCTTTGCAGATAGTATTGTGCATGGGCCAGCAGTGGTTTGCATAGGTGCTTTTGCATCTATTGGCATTTATTTTTTTTTCCCCCTTATCCTCAGGATTCCTCCACTGGAGAGCTTGACTAATTTTATAGTCATTCCAGCAGTGTGGCTACAGCAGCCACTACTAATATATGACAATCTGGATGGTTTGGGAGATATATATATATATAGAGAGATATAGATATAGATATACATGAAGTAGTTTTTAGAAAATGGATTCTAAATTATTTTTCTCCTACTTCATTAAAGGTATTTCTGAAGCTACTGCAGGATTCAGAGAAGATGCCTTATGTTCCACCGTCATCACACCTGGACCATACAAATGGTGCTGAATCAGCCTGTAAGTAGAAAACTTGGTACCTTCTGAAGCAGCCAGATTTATAAAGATCACAATCACAAAGATAAACGTGCACAAAATTCCCAAAGTCAAGGAATGCACAAGTAAATGGAGAATACTGCCGGCTACCACCTGGTAATTCTTATTTTGTGCATGTGACATGATCTACTTTTTTAAAAGTCTACTGTGATTCACCTCTGTATTACTTCATAGCCATCTTCCCACCCTTCTACTATGTGTACACATGCACACAAGCATTCTCTCAATGCATCGGCATTAATGTACTACTTCCTACCAGTCTCCGGCAACTAATTACTGTCTTTGACTCCTACTGACAATGGATAAACGTTGCTGACATATACCACAGATATAAAATCTGTAAGCTATTAGAAAGGGGTATTCATCTCCATCCAAGTGCAAATAAATAAATAAATAGCTGTTGCCCCTCATAGTAAAAGATCATTTGTCCTCTAAAGTGGCACGTTCTTTCATGTTCCCTTACATGTTTGTTTGTTTTAAAACAAATTCCTTTGTGCTTTCTATTTTCCTGCCATGCAAGCCTGGGAGGAGGTCCTTGCTAACATTTCTGAAACCTTAGGAACCTTGTTCTCTCTTAGAGAGAGAAACTCTTAGAAGCCACTAATGTGGTATCTTGCAAAAAGCAAGACTCAAGTTCTCTAATGGCAGTGCCCACCAGGCTCATCAATATTTTCTTATTCTTCCTGGGATTCTCATGCTTCTACACGTACCACGTTTCTTGGGCAACCTGGTCTAGTGAGGTGTCCCTGCCTATGGCAGGGGGGTTGGAACTCGATGATCTCCAAGGTGCCTTCCAACCTAAACCATTCTATGATTCTATGATTTATATCTAGATTACAATCTTCTTCGATTAGTTGTCAAACATTTTGTTCTATATGCAGTACTTTTTGTTTTGTTTCTATAGAACACAAACACAGAAAGGTCCTGGTCTGTGACTGAAGACCTGCATTGTTACAGTAATGGAAATAATAATTTTGAACATAGCTTGTGTTATTTGTTAAGATAAATTCAGGTAGATCTGCCAGTAAGGAGTAATCAATCAGTGCCAAGAATTGTGGCCTAAGATGAGACCTTCTGTCACAAAGTGCAAAGTTGACTGGATGATTTTTTCCAGAACGTCTTTTTGCTAGACCATTTCAGTCCCTGTTGAGTCAGTAAAGATGTAACTATAGAGCAAAATACCCTCACTACGTAAATAAAATATCCACTCCTGTGAGTGGTGAGAACAAGATGTCTATTCAAAATACAGCTTTGAATGTCCCTTTATTTTATAACAATCAGCTGTGTATTTCTTCAAGGCTCAGCTAGGATATCCGAAACAATTTCAAATCAAGACAGTCTGTCTTCTCCACATTGCATTTTCATTAAAGAGTAAGATTTAGAGTACCTAAAGTAATGAAAACAGAGTATACTGTACCTAACAAGTTGATATCTTTTACCATCCACATTTCAGAACACATAACTTAGTATTTGTTCAAGTTATTACATTAATAAAGAATCTAGTAATCTGAGACTGTAATTTTCAGTCTGATAAATTATAGCAAGAAAATGTGATGATAATGCCATTTCTTTGGGGATGAGAGTACTGGAAAATTGTCGTTTGTTGCAGATGACTGTCATTCATCATTAAGGACAGTTGTGAAGTGTAGGCATAAGGGATCTGGGAAATGGTCATGAAAGGTATCCATCATTGTCAAAGCTAACTAGAATACTCCATGGGCAATAGCTTGACCTGTATAATTTTGTCTTTGAAAGCAGATTCAAAGGCAGTCAAACTTTCTGTTATCAAAGTAGTCAAATGAATTTTCAAAACCCCCTAGAGCAAACATCTGGGTTATTGAGAAGATCACAGGATGCTGCTATTTGATTTGTAAAAGAATTTGGATTAGAGAGCTGCTTTGACAAAGCATGGATATGAGCACAAGCAGGGGTATTGGCTATCCTTTACTGGTGCTGAGCCCTTGAAGCATCAGGATTGTGTAGACATCAAAATTTTGTCTCTTGTCTCCCAGAATGCAGTGTAGTGTAGATGTGTAGTGGAGCAGTGTGCATGTCCCTTCTTAAATGAAACTGCAAAAAATAAGTACATGATTTAGGCTAATGACCAGTGCCAAAACAAGCAAGAGACACCAGTTCGGCAAAATATGACAGTATTTGACGGAAGTCAGAGACCTGACAATTTCTAGTTATGTTTTACATTGTCTTATTTTACTGGGTCTGGCTGAAATGGAGTTAATTTTCTTCCTAGTGGTCCTAATGGTGCCGTGTTTTGGATTTGTGACTAAAACAGTGTTGATAACACACTAGTGTTTTGGCTGCTGCTGAGAATTACTTGTAGTGTCAAGGCTTTCTCTTTTTTCCCATTCTGTCCCCGCTCCCTGCTGTGAGTAGGCTGAGGGTGAGCAAGAAGCTGGGAGGGGATGTGACATGGGCAGCTGAGCCAAATTGACCAGGGAGTTATTCAATGCCATATAGTGTCATACTTAGCAATAAAAACTGAGGAGAGGTTCTCTGTGGGGGAGGTAACCATTGCTACCAGACAGGCTGAGCATGAGTCTCCTTGTGGGAGGTGGTGAGTGATTGCCTTTGCATCGCTTGTCTTTTTATCGGTTTATTTTTTCTTTCTTTTTCCTTCACTTCTTAAACTGTCTTTATCTTGACCCACAAGTTTTCTCATTTTCTCTCTTCCTTTCCTCTCCCCCATCCTGCTGGAGGAGGGGGAGTGTGACCGAGCAGTTGTGTGGTTCTTAGCTACTGGTGAGGGTCAATGCACCACAATAACATAAAATAAACTCAGAATTATATTACCCTTTCTAAATGCAAATATTAGTGGTAAGTAACAGTCCATTAATTACATTAATTGTAACACTTTTAATATTGGTAACTTTAAAGATACAAAGCACACTGTCTAATTTCTATGGGTTTAAGTTTTCTATGTGGAAGGTTTGCTCGTAATTTTGCGTTTTATTCCAATGAAAAAAGCTTGGAATAAAACTCACCTTTTGGTAAGAACAGTTAAGATTTTCTTTTTAAGTCAGGGAATGCCTATGTGTGCAGGCATAACACATGCATATATTATAATACAGACGTTTATAATTATTTTCTTCACAGCTGGGGCACACGATTGATGGTTATTGTTTTGTAGATGTATACAGATTATGCCAAAAAAAGGTTAGACTGAGCTTGCAATGGCTGCATGACAAAATCATTGGAGCCAAATAGCCTTGAGAAAATGGAGAAACCAACTCTATGGAGTCTAATGAAATGATCATAAACTACAGCAGGAAGTATACATACAAAAATAATCTGGAGAGCTAAGAGCAAGTCTAAGAGGTGACTATCTAACCATGGATAAATAACAAAATGTTCTGAGCATATGCAAAAAAAGGCAATAGGCTACAGAGTGGGTGCATTGGATCATTAAGGGACCAATACTGCAGAATTAAGATATTCAGATATCTTGCTGAAGAGCCAAATGAATTAATTTTGTAACATTCTACATCTTAGAAACTTTTGGGAGATATCAACATTGGATCTATTCTCTTCTGGCAGTAAAATACAGTTGGAACCTGAGATATAGTCAAACCAAACAGTAGAAAATTCAAAATGGATAAAATTAAGTTTTTCACACGGTGATACATATAATTTGAAATTCATTGCCGTAAAATGTTATGGAGACTAAGATTGTGGTAGTATGTTTAAAAAAGCCAAAGAGCAGTTATTAGTGTATATATAATGTGAATAGCTATAGTTACAGAAGTGCTATTAAAGCTTATGTCTTGAAGTTCTTCGATAAGTTAGCCAATGAAAGTGTTGACGTGGAAGCAAGTATATGCATAACTATGTTTTATGGTTTCTTAAACCTTTCTCTGAAGCAGCTGGTGTTAGCCATTTTGAAATATACTGGGCAAAATGTTACGTTGTTCCTATTAGGATTTAAGAGATCAACAATATACAGTACATAAAATGAAGATCTGAAAGGTAATTTTGTTAAGAAATTGTAGCTGCCAAAAAGTAGTCATCAATAGCAAAACATCAAACTGAAGAGCTTTCAGTGAATTTTCATTGGGTTTCAACTCTGCCTTTTGATTATTTTCATAAGTGGTACTGAAGTAAATATAACCTTATGAAAAATAACAAAAAGTGTGACTACTGCAAGGAATTGGTAGAATGGTAATGAGTCAGACCAAGCCTAAAGAATGAGTTAGATCACTTGAAAAGCTGAATCTATTCTACATAAAGTGTGTTTCAATTAAGCCAAATGCTGGGCAAATCTATGTAATGGGGAGTAATATTCTGGAAAACACTGGCTTTGAAAGTTACCTACTAATCCTGGTGAAAAAACGTTTTAAGACAGTGTGGCTAAGTTCATTTATGTTTCAATTTAATGTACGAATTGATGTGAAGAGGTCATTTTGACTATCAGAACAAAATTGATGAGACTGATTCTACAACTTTTGTGTCCATGTTTTTAAATCTGAATGTCTTTAAGGAAAAGTTGAGAATTTGGAAAGGGAACAGAGAAGAATTAATATTGGTGGTTGGAGGTGAAGTCCTTGCAAAGGCACCATCATGGCTCAGCTCACAGTTTATCAAAAAGTAGATAGAGAAGTGGTTTGCTTAAAAAGACCAGGTTTATTTAATGTGTAGAGAACACTGTCTATTAAAGAATAGTTCTAAATTTTCTAGGGTCAGAAGTGGAAGAAATAAGTGAAATAGATATCTGGAAGCTAAAGGCAGGCACTTCTCCTACAGGTTAATTAACACCTGGAGTTAGTCTACCCAGGGAGGTATATTCCCTCTCCTGTTGCATTTAGCACAAGGTTGGGGCCTTTGCAGAAAATATGCAACAGCGAAAGGTGTTATTGATTTCTGCACGTGGGTAACAGAGTGGAATTTGATGTCTGTTGATAGGTGATCAAGTGATTTCTCCTATTTGTAGAGAGGAGCTTTTAATTCACTATGACAAATTGAGTTCCCTGTAATTTCAAAATAAAGGTTGACAGAGCGTTTGCTATAATATGTTTGAAGTTATATCACAACATCAGTTTTTAAGTGGAACTCCCTTCTCTTATTTCCCTGTGAAATTCACTTAAAAGGATATAAGAATGACTTTAATGCTCCACCTTGCAAAATGTAGCTTGATTTCTGAGTAGAAAACTGGAAAATAAGTATTGGTGGCTCTGTTTAGAAGATGCAGCTGCTGACATGAAGACTAATATTAAAATTTTCAGATTTTTGCCAACTCCTGATAAGAAGATACAGCATACATTTCAGTCTTCTGGAAGTCTAATATTATAGATGACACTACCACTTAAATGCAGTACTAGATCCTGAAAAAGAAGTATCAAAATAGCTAGTTTAAAAATCTTGGATACATTATATTTTCTTTCAGATTTTTTATTGTTTTAATTAGTTTCTTGCAGGAAATCTTGTGATTCTAGCATCTGTTGAAAACTTAATTTCACCTCTTCCAATTATTTAGCTTTATACTCCTCAACCCTGAATCTTGCTTTCTTTTCCTTTTGCCACCTTTTCGGGATTGTCTGAAGCATAGAATGAGGATGGAGCATCTTTATAATGTTATCTATTATTAGTCACAAAAAGATACCCAATCTCAAAAATAAGATCATCTAGCTTGTTTAAGGTTTACATAAATTTGTTTTCTTAGTAAGTACATAACAGTAACTCCTTCTATCCTGAAAGTAAATGGTCTTTGAGGGACTCTACTTTCTCCTCTCATCTAAGCATGTTCCTTGTACTTGCTGCCTGGTCCTCTTCCACTTTTCATCCACAGTGTGGACACTTTGGGCTTTTTGTTAGATGGGCTCAGACATCAGATGGCTATTAGAAAAACAACTGAAGACAGCTATTTTCTAGTAAAGGGAGGTACTCTTGCTGTGCCAAGAAGCTGATCCACTTCCTGTTCTCCGCCTCCTTGTCATCATGTTCATCTCCTAACTGCTGGCAAATGAAAGAAGTGAACCGTGCCTGTCTGTCTCACAGGGGCCTTTTGTTCCCTTCAGCTCTAGTGAAAAAATACAGTAAAGCACCTGCCAAAAAGGGGGCTCAATTGAAAAAAGACAATAGTTTTCTGCAACTGCTGGAGCACCAGAGAACAAAACAATAACCCTTTCTGAAATTTCTATTTTGAAAATGATATTAATTGTTCATGAATGCATTCTGTTGATGGAATTGATTTGGTTCCGTGAAAGGACACCCCTGTGACTTAGTAGCTGCTTTCCTTCGCTATGTAATTTGGAATTTTTGCTTGTTCTTAAAATGTACGAATCTCATTTAGACTGAAAGATATGCTTGAAGACGTGTTGTACTATAGATGTAGATGCAGACTTCAGATTGCAGTCTGAAGTTTACTGAGCATTTCCAGTTTCTAACTAAATAAAAAAAAATGAGGAAAGTTGTTACATCACTCCATCCTGTGGTAGAACAGACGATGCCTTTTCTATCCTGCCTAGAAGAAACAGAATAATCAGAGAGACTTTTTTTTGAAGTTGTAGGTCACTAGAACTGATATGCATGTAACTTTTGAAGGTGATGACTATCTATTGAATTTCTACATATCTCAAATGCCTTCTAAACAGAAAATTGTATTTGATATTAACATCTCCCAGCTCTTTCTGTCTGATGTGGATGTATGAGAATATTTTGAAACTGCTCTTTCCAACAACCCGCTGTCTTGTCTTCATAATAATTTAGATTGTTTGTCATGTTACTTATTAGTAGAGCTTGTTTCAGAAATTAAATAGCTTGGAAGCTCATCCACTATGCTTAAGCATTTCCTGGAGCTGAAGGACAAAACATACAGATAGTTGTGGGTGCACTAGGAATGCTTTATTTGTCCAAAGGTAATTCTTATGTGAAACATAAAATGTGAACTCCCTTAAGATCTTGAAAACCAAGTGGTCAAATCACCTCAGCTGTGTATGTCTTATGTCTTGCCTATAAGCCCTTCTTTGATTTCGTCTTGACAGTATATTTCTTCATACAGGCTCTGATTTCCCTCAGACTTGCTGGTGCTCCCTTCTGTCTCTTGTTCTCCAGCCTCTCCTTTGCACTCCAGGACTTCCTGTTGTTTTCTTTTAGTTCCTGTATTTTGTTGAGGCTATTAAAACAGCTGCAGACATGGAAAAGTTATTGACAGCCTTTATGATCTTTCATGGTATTTTTAAAATCCTGTCTTTTAATGAAATATTCAGGAGTCTTGTTCTCCACTCTGTAGGACTGCTTGTCTTCCATTTCATGTCTTAATGATTCCTATCCCTAAGTAATTCTTGCCAAAATAAAAAAGGAATAAAGAAAAGAATATTAAAGAAGTAGAACTCTTCCTCAGAGGATAAATGAGATCTGGCAGGCAGTATTCCTGTGTTCACTTTGAGAATGGCCTGATTGCACTTTTTGGAGGTATTCCACTTTTTTCAGATTTGCAACATCTTCAAAATTCTGTTTTCAGTATATGGATTATGTGATCATCTGTTATCTGAAAAGCAACTGAAAGTTAAATAGCAATGGGTTGCCTGGTGTAATACTAATGTGGCTTTTGCTGTAGTAATATTGTCTTCCCAGCTTAAATAGTGAAATCCTTTTTGGCTAATGCTTTTTCTGTTCCTCAATAGAGTTTTCCAAAGATAGCATTTACTTCTTACATTCAAGATGAACTGATTATTTCTCTCCCTCAAAATAAGGGGTGTATGTGTTGGAGGAAATTGTCACTGTTATATAATTAATACAAAGTCACACATACACTGTCAGAAAATATTTGTTGTTCATAGCTAGTCTTTAGGGTTTATATCTAAGTAAATTCTGGTGGTTCCTTGCCTTGCTTTAGCTTACAGATGGAGCATATATTTTATAGATATTTTTTTCCAAGGGTGCCTGTGTGTGTATACATTTAGATATTTTCATAGATGAAGATAGTGTATGTGTATGTACACACATGCACACAAATATTTTAAAACACATCTTTGTTTTATTAATGCTGTTGCACCAGCAAATACAGGTACTTTAACTTGAACTATGTAAGTAATTTAATGTAAATGGTCAATTTTTTGAAGACATGTTTATTAAGACTAAGTATACTTTCTTTTCATTTTGAAATGGAACGTTGCTTAGGGAAAGGGCTCCATGAAGTCCTTTTAACATCTTGCTTCATCTAATGAGTAAATACTATACATATGTAGAAGGTGTGGTACATGTCTTAGTTGTGCTAGCCAGGCTGTGTTTTAGGTTGGTACTTCCACATGAAACTAGATTTTCATGTGTCCAGTACCTTCTCAAAAGGATCTTCTTTGGTGAAATTGTAGTCTTTGCTCTGTCACTAAAACATTTCTATTGTGTTACAAAAGCCCACAAAGACATTATCAATAATCCCGTTTCTGTTTTCTTGATACTAGCAACATTCTGTAGAGCTACAAGCTTTTCATTTCTCAAAGCTAAAAAAAAACTATTTTAGGAGTCACAGGGACAACATCCAAAGTAGATTCAGTATGAATGGCAGTATGCCAAGCAGACAGCACTAAGGACTGCACTTCTTTTTGTTAACTCTTTATGCAATAAACTTATATAGATGACAAGGTGACACCTTAATTAGATTTCTATATTGCACAGTTGCCAGTTAATTCCCATTTGAAATATGCAAGTGGGACTTTCTGATATGTAGACCCGATGTTGGACTTTTGTATAGGTGGAAATTTTTACCCATAAAATTTTTTCTATCTGTCTCGATCTATTTTTGCAGTTTATCTAGGTTACCATATTCATTGGAGGCTTTAGAAAAAATGGAACAGTTGGTTCTGTTAATCAAGATCCTTGTAGCTGTTAATACCACTATTTATGACATACCAGAATGCCTGAGGAAAGAGATTATTCATCAAATACATTTTTCAATTGTTTGCGATAGCTGTGGGTCTGAATAAAACATGCCTTCTGCAGAACTCAGTCATCTTTCCAATTGTTTCCCTGCACAAACTCTGATATGATTTTATTGTTAATAGAATAATTCCAGTAGAGATAGTGTCTAAAAATATTCTTGATTATGGAAGTTGCAATATTTTAGACCAAGTACTTTGTTCATATCAAGCTAATACTTGCACACATTGTAAAAGTGGCTAAGAATGTCCTTGTCTATCAGGGTGAAATCTGGGCCTGCCTGAAGAGGTTTGCTCCTCTGACAACAAACTCATTTGTTGTCTGAGTTTTCTCTGAGCAATTCCAGGAGGCTTGTTCCAGAGTGCTTTATACAGTGCCTTCAAAGGCCACTCACTGCAAACCAAGCAGCTGCATAAAAAAGTCATCTGCAGTACAAAACTGGACAGCTGCAATTGAAAAGTCCCCATTCTGGGAAGCAAGTTACCAGCGGGAAGTACTTGGGAACACCTGGTTTGAATATATAGTTCCTTCGACCCTTGCTACACTTAATCTGTCTAGTTTGAAAATGCTGAAGATATTTAGCATTAAGTCTCACACAATGTTAAGTGCTGTGGTAGAGGGAACATTCAGACTGTATTGCTGTCCTGTTCTTTCACCAAACCTTCACCAAACACAGCGAATGTACTGTGGGTTGCAGCCCTATTGTCTACATTGGACTCAGTCTTGAAATGTTGTAACCTGAGTCTATGGGTTGCATTCAGTGGTTTGAATTCTAATAGCTTTCTGAGTACTGATTTACACTTCTATGAATAAAAGGAACCCATCTCAAAAAGTGTGCTGCTTGTTGTAATGAGAGGGTATATCCTAGTGCGGAAGATGTATCTGATGGATGTTTGCCTGTGCATGTACAAATGTATTCTTTCTCTCTGCCAAGTCTGAGATGTGCGTGTATGTTTATATATATACACAGACACATATATATAAGAAATCAGTTGTCAATTCTGACAGACTGTACTTCTCTGCTTTTGTGCTTTTGAAGGCTGCAGACAGAAGGTGCAAATAAGCTTCCATTTTGTAATTACCATTCTGTGCCTGTTTTTCAACTGTTCCTCCTCTTGTCCCCTCCTCCACGTGGCAATTCGTTGCAGGTGCATCACTGCAGGGGAGATAATACTACAATAAAAGCATATCTATTTGGAAAATTATCATCTCCTGGAAATTGAAATTATCATGTTTGTTAATGTTGCAAGTTAATCATGAAGAAACTCACAATCAGAGAATTAGGGCTCCCAAAATTACAGTAATTTTCCTTTTCAGGGCATGATAGGATTGTCTCCACCTGGCTGAATATTTGCCTTTTATTTGTTTCCAAAGAATATGCCCATCTCATCATGATGAAGGTGCTTTTGCCACGGTAGAGTTTGCCACACAAAGCTAAAAAATACTTGGTGCTTAATTCCAGCTTCTTTTTCAGTATGGTTTAGGCTGGCAGCAACCCCAACTAAAATGTAGAGAAGAGAGATAAATCAAGGCAAAGTGGAAGAAAACATGGAAATGTAACAACAGAGACTGTATTAGGCCATGAAAGTCACAGCTGTAGAAATAAATGAAACTCTATATTTATGAATTATGGGAACAGTGCGCTCAGCAATGTGTCCTTCTCTTCTGTCAGGACCAGACTAGTTTAGATGGCTGTTCATCAAATCAGCTTGCCTGTCAGTGTAACAACACTTTTTGGTTCCCTTTGGTGTCTGTAGGGTAATGGATAGGAAGGCAGCACCATTGTTTCCCATTTCCTTATGCTTGTCCACTATTTGTGTGCTTCTGGCTAGAGAAGGGAAGAAAACTGACTATTTTGTACTAGAAAATTAATTCCCTTCATTGGAAGTTATGACAGTGTTTTTATAACCAGAGTAGGTGCTTGTACCGTTCACTAAAAGTGTTACATTCCAAAATAAATATATACTTAGTTGAGTTTGTGTCATAGCTACACGCCTACCCATTTTCATACTAGTGAAAACAAGTGGTGTTTTGACATCAGCTAACACACCATCAGCAAGTTGGGTGTTGTTTTTTTCCTAGCTGTTGAGGTGGCTATTATTGTTTATTATACTAGCAGTGGTACCTTGGAAACCCAATCTAAAGTCAAGCCCTGTTGTTCCAGACACCCTACGGACGAATAGTAAGGCTAAAAAAAACCCAGATTCTAACTACCTTTGACTGCTTGCGGTCTAGTTTTAAAACTGAATGCAATGAGTAGATAAAACAGACAAATAGGTTTGGGAAAGTAAGATTATAAAACATGTCCATAAATTAAAAGCAGAGGTCTCAGTTCACTGGATATCTACATACCATATTTACTTGCTAAATGCCATTCAGGTGCTTTTGCTACCCAAAATTTACTCTTAAAATAGAGAGTGGTTGTGATGCACATCTGTTCTAAATTCTTATCTATTACCACACATGAGTTGGTGTTGCATGGTGTGACATTTATACTTTTAGAGGATATTCTGTTATTTTGATATGAGTGATCAGAAAGCCTAATGGATTTTTGCAGTGGTATGAGACTGGGTATTCTTGCATTAAATAAAAGGTTAAAACAGTGACGAAATGCTATGTGTATTTCAGTATTAGTTATATGTGAATTCAAGAGGCTGGCTTACCTTCTTTGTGTCTTGTATGGGCATTACAGATACATAAATTAATACTTCATATGATAGAATTATAATATCTATTATACATAGTCGTGGATGTCTGTGAAGATGTAAAGGAAGGGAAAATTGGGAACTAATTTTTTAGGTTTTATCTAATTTATATAATTGTTAAGAAATATTTGGCTTGCATTCAATGGTACTCACCTATTTGTATAATACAGGTAATATATTCGAACTTTGAAAAAAACACAAGGTCTTGAATTTAAAGGATGATATTCATAATGCGGATGTGTCTATGGTATGCCTGGAAAGAATAAGTAAACATCTTGAGTTGGATTCTTTCTTACACTAAAAATCTCTAAAAATCTGACTATTTTGTAGAACTTCGTAGCAGCATACTCTGATGCTGGACTGCTGTAGGAAGAGGTAGAGTCAGATGGACTCTGTTCAAGTTCACTTAGTAATCTGTACAAAAGTTGAACAGGTTAGGGGGCAGGAATCAATCTTTTTGGGGTAGTCATTTACTGCAGAGATGTCTGCAGGATTGAAGCTGTGGTTCCATGTTCTCACCTCTAACTGCTTAGCCTATGTCAGCAAAGGCAATATATCCATTTAATGAGCTGTTGAGAATCTAGAGAATGTATTCGATTGTTTGTTATTTTGGTAACTATGTAGTCTATGTATTCTATTCAGTTGGGTTATTCAGTACCCAAAAATTAGTCCTGGTTTTAATTATTTCTCAGTTTACTCATTAGCCATCCCAAAGCTCTCCCATGCAAGGCAGGGTTAAGGTGTATCAGTGTGCGAGAGTAGTGGAGTATTTTAGATTGGTGCTTAAAATGTCTCTATCGGTCATATTTTGTGTAAAACCATGACTGGAAAATTCCTCGTTTTAAGTGTTCCTCCTCTCCCAACAACAACAAAAAAGATTGCATCTCATTTATTTGTTAACGAATTGATATGCTCTGTGTTGCACTATAGATTTTTCAGATTATGTCATAGTGTTTTGTGAAAAACTAAAATAAAAGAATGGGAAGGAAGGGGACAAAAACCTGCTATACCTCTGTCTTGTCTGTACCTTTTCTCTGGTGGATACTAGCAATGTACTTTCCATTGCCATTTAGCTACGTGCCTTATTTGAGTCTGTACAATGTGTTTACCACCTGCAAGAAAACTAAATGAAAACCCTGGATGCAAACAGTGATGTCCAGGATCAAATGTTCTTGCTTGGATGCACCTCTCTCACTGGTTGGATAACAATGTAGGCAGAAACAGTAAAGAAAATTATTTTATGGATGAAAGCTTGTTGTCCTCTAGCTCCTGCATGTTTTACGCTTTTTATTCTACACAAAAGCACTTTATGTGGCTGTGTCTTCCATTTAGCCAGTGAAAGTCAGATGTGTATATCTTCTTCAACCAGTTGAGAGAGAGTACTGTAAAGTGTTCCTGCCTCTAAAGATTTAGGTACAATGGTGCCCTACCAGTTCTTCAACCTCTAACGCATTGCTGTGGGTAGATCATAGCTACTGTGTTTAGGCCTGACTTCAGAATTTATTTCTTCTTAATAGAGGGTGGGTAATTTGAATGAAGTTTGCCCCATTCTTTTCCTAAGCTTTTTGCCTAAAAATTAACTTTTGTTCATACCCATTTCTCTGGGAAATGTAAAAATAAGGAGCTTAAAGGGCCTACTTTACAAGTTTGCTGGTAGATTTCCTAGGGACAGTTTCTTGGGTTCTGGGGTTTGTGTGTTGGGTTTTTTGGTGAGAGTATTCAGTAAATTTTTCTGGTTATGTTGTTTCTTTCTTGATTTTTCAATAGGAATCAGTTACATACTTCAAGCTGTCATTTCAGGGCTAAAATGCTGAACACATTGAATCTTGAACGATAAGAATGTCTTAGATAAAGGAAGGAAATCCTCTGATCAGTCAACTGTCTGGCTTGAGGAAAAGGACTTAGGAGATCTGGTTTGTGAAGGGAATTCTCCACAAGGTTGTGGAGTGACAGAAACCAATGCTTTGACTTTAAAATATGTTTATTTTACTGATGAACTCTACAGTTACCTAGATCTCTATTATTCTGTCTCAAAGATCTTCAGGCCAATGCAGAATCCCATCCTGGCATCTGGGGCCCAGAATGAAAAGCTGAATTTTTCATTAAAAAAAACCCTTCTCCCTGAAAAAAAAGTCACTTAATTGGATTAGGCAGTATGTATGGGGAAGGGAGGAGGAACTGTACGTTTTGCCAAAGCTTTGCTTTTCTGGACAGGAAATTTTTAAGATGGAAACAATGTGAATCAACTTTTTAGAAGAAACATTCACGATGTTTAAAATGAAAAACACTCTGGGGGAAAATGGGAGGATTTATATCTAAAAATGCCAGAAAATAATTTCTCTTGTGAAATTCCCCTCAAAATTTAGATTTTTATGGCCTGCTCTGTATGGAGACAGCTCATGACCCTATTATATATAAGCAAGTCCATCATAGTATGAAACACAGACTAGAGGCATTCCCTTTATACCTCCCTCCATCAAAGTGCCTTTTATTCAAATGCCCTACATGAAAATCAGTCCTCAAAATCCTCCCAGAAACAAAATCAATATTATATTTATTTTTATCATAAGTGAACAAATATGTAAGAAGGACATTTTTATACCTTCTAGTAGAATGCTGTGCACAGATTGGTGGGCTAGCAGTTTCTATGCCAGTATGGCACATGCTGAAATGCAGAATGAAGTCACATCACTAGCTCAGCCTAGAACTACTTGTTGGCACAGAGATTCTCATAAGCTAATGAATATATACTGCTTCCAAATGTAACCAGTTTCATGTGAACTAGCTCAACTGTTTTGGGAGGGTAATTCAGTTCCAGGATTATCTTCCTAAAATCTGGACCTCCTCTAAATTGCTTGTCTAAATGCCAAAATGACAGAAGCAGAATTTAAAACGTCTACTCCTGGCTGTTAACATAGCCATTACATAGCCCGTATTTTACTGTGCCATGAAAAAAGTTATAATTACATTATTTTCTAGAAGTGCAAAAAAGAGGAGAAAAAGACCATCTAATACCCATTTAGAGATTCTTCCAATTCTGCTCCTAATTCTAAAGCAGTCTATCGGTAAGGATTTTCAAAATCTTGGTTACCAAATTTTAGGACTTATGCTGTGTTTCCCTGTAGCTGGTATTTACTATATGAATTGTAAGGTGGCAAAAATCTTTTCCATAATACAAAGGAGAGTCTGGATGAATTGGAAAGTACAACTTAATTGTGAACATAATTGCACTTCTTCCAGATAATTGTAATCGTAATTCAAGCAAGACAGCTTCTAACAGTTGGGTCAGATTTTTAATTTTATGATCTAAATTATTAATGAGAATATTTCTATAAGCTTTCTGCATAAAAATTGACTTCATAACAGAGAGGTCAGATGGTCTTGTCTTCTAGCCTTTATGATTATCAGTGGTAATCAGAAACTGTTTTCCCATAAATGTGTGCTGCTTTTATTCATCCTGACATACATACCAAATATAGGTGGTGAATTACTTAAAAGCTTTATGAAGCAAAAATTAATTTTGTAGATTCTAGTTAAAAGAAAATTAAATTAGACTATGCATGTAAGATTGAGAAACATGAAGGGTTAAATGGGAAGTGTACATAGGAATATTATTTAGCTTTTCCTTTTTTTTTTTTTGGTGATTTATTACCTTGGGAATTTTGAAAGCCATATTGAGTCACTTATGGAAAGCCCAATGCAGGCTACTTTTCACTATGTGGCTGTGGTGAGACAAAATGGTATGATGCATAAAGAAGACAAGCAGATCAGTACAAGAACGCATAATGCTATTGTATAATCAGTAGTGTTTCTACATCCAATAGGCAGTCCTGTTTAATATAATGTATCTTGAGACTGATACAGCAGTAACATAAGGGGACCTGGGGCAAGTGGTGAGGGTGATTAGGACTATAAAGATTTTTATAAGAGGAGACTGAAAACTTGAGATTATTTATGCAAAAGTTATGTCGGAAACTTCTATAATCTGTCTCCTAAAGCAAGATTTAAGAGTATATCCTGTACCATCAAACAGAATAAATTCAAAACAGGTAAACAAGATTTTTGGTTTTACCTGAAACACAAAGGAATGACAGAATTCAAGGTCGCAAAGGCTGAAATTTAAGATGATTTAGAAAGACATTTCATACCTTTCTCAATGAGAATTTTAAATAATAACCGTATTCTTTTTCTAGAAAAAACAGATAATTTTGAAAAGAAGAAGAAATGACTGAGGAAAACATATATTTTTAATATAGTGGTTTATTGCCTATTCTTGTGATGTATCTTGGCTGGCTAGTATTAGAAATATTGAGCAATAGTCCGGATATTCAACAACATGGACAATTATTTTTATTCAGAAAAGGCTGCTTAGAGTGGTCTCAATATATAGAAGGGAAGGTAGTAAGAGACAAATCACAAGGGATCGTAAAACATAGTATGTCTTTGAGCACTACAATAAACAGGCTATTCAGTCTTGCTATAGTACAAATACCTGTGGTAGTAAATCTACCGGACACTGCTATGCTATAAGGAAGAAAAGAGGCTGAAGTATGTGCAGTCTGGCAAAGCCACAAGAGAAGCTGGTAATAGCCTGCACATGCCTAGAAGGCATTAGGGTCTAAAAGAGAGGGAAAGTGATTGGTGTGATTCACAAGTTTCTAACAAAGAACAATAAAATGAAATTAAGGGAGAGTCTATCAGGAAAATGTCTGATTGGTGAGATGTTAATAAGCTGTGGACACCCACCCATGGGAATGTGAGTGAGGGCCCATGAGATGGGATTATGAAAACTGCATTGGCTAACACATTAGCAAATATGATCTGTCCCATATGAGCAAAGAAATGGAAGGAATGCTTTTATGAGAATCCAGCTCTAGCATCTATGAAGCTCTGTTACATACTCTGAAGACATCCCATTGAAATCCCTGTGGAGAAGTTGCCACTCATTTCAGTCATGGTAGATCAAGACCTTAATGCTAATACAGGCCATGTTTGTCATAGTCATTTGTCTAGGAGCAAACGTGGCAATGCAGAAGGAATGATTGTACCAGTGCAAAGACCATGGGAAAATCGGTATGCAGTACTCCTTTAGCTGTGTGCAAGAGATAATGCGTCAGCTGAATATCTGTTTTCCCATACAGGAAGAGTTAATTAGTTATACTGGGGGCATTATACTGTTCCATCCAGGACACCTTTGTAGGTTTATGTAGTTTTGTTTTTTCTATCAAAACGACTATTATGTTCTATATTTGAAAATGAAGCACATGAAAACTTAATTTGATTTTCCTTGTTCCCTAAGAGAGCTTTTTTTGTCTAACTCGGATGTTTCACTTACAGGGTCCTCAAGTGTTCGTGGACCCCGTCTCATTCTCACGCAGATTTTTGCCCTTCTCGTGAAGAGGTTTCAGCACACTAGGCGAGACTGGAGAGGAAGTCTGTCGAACGTGCTGCTGCCTGTCCTCTTTGTTGCACTGGCAATGGCCTTGTTTAGTGTGAAGCCACTGGCTATTGATTATCCTTCTCTGAAGCTGACACCAAGACTTTATGACAATGCAGAATCCTTCTTTAGGTACGTAAAAGGCTCATACATCATCATCAATATCCAGGGTTCTGGGACTTTTATCCTTGAGTTCTCATATTTTAAAGACTATTTGCATTCTAAGAATAATAATAGGTTACTTTTTACAATACCTGTTTATTTTTCAGATGTTTAGATTTGTATAGATTATTATGAAGGAGAGATAAAATTAGAAAAGCATTGTGCATAGGATTTCGTGGAGGAAAGGGCAAAGACTTTAGAGCAGTTTGAACTGTCTAATCTGTTTCAATACCATTCATTGCCATTTCAATGTAAATGCTTAATAAAAGTGTATTTAAACAAGCCTTTGCATGCTTTGTTTTAACCAATTGCTTAGGTCTGAAACCATTTTCTCAAAATAATTCTCAGATTTGAAAGTGTCACACAGTATTAACAAAGCCTGGTGCCCTTCTTACTCAACCTCTGGTTTCTATATGCTCAGCTTTGAAGCCAACTAGATTTACTTATTTACTTATAATGTACGGCATCTATAGCTCAGCTCTGAACTATTCTGTATGGAGTGCATATCACATACAGATCGCTTTATCTACTGGACAAATATCTAGATATCTTTATAAAGGTAACATGATGCTGGTTGAATTTATAAATGAAACATAAAAACACTTAAACTATGCTAACTGTTAGGAATGCATGTTTATAAAGTGAAAGATGGCCACGGGGAGATGTTGAGTTTTGTTTATCCATAATTGTATTGAATGTTCTTTACATGTTCACATATAGTTTTTAAAATGAGATAATTTTGCTGTTTTGGTATGTTTCCTATGCTTGGATTTTATAGTTCTTTAATTTCTTGGTAAACGTGTTGGATTTTGAGCCTGAAAGTTAATAGAACCAGACATATTAACGTGTTTGTGTTTGTTTTTCTGTCCTCATGTCCTCCTGGCCCACTTTGAAAAGCACTGAAGATGATAACCTAGGAAACCTTTCCCAGATTCTACTGAGAGATTTTTCTGATTGGGACCACACATGCATGCATTCAAAAGAAGGGTAACTGTGAATAAAGAAACTACTTCCTTAATTGTAAATTCAATATTTTTATCCCCATGAAATGTAGACTATCTTAAGCTTTTGTTGCAGCATGAGGTTAATGACAAATCTGTTCTGATGAAGGAGCTGGCATCCAGGTGAAGTGCATAAGTAGGTTTCATTGTTAAAGGTCTGATCTAAATCCCTTGAAAGTCAGTGACAGTTTTCTGATTAATTTCAGGACGATTTTGATCAAGTCTGGTGACCATATGATGAAGGTTAGACAATAATTACAATATTTGTTAGGAAGCATTCCAGATTTCTAAATTTAGGAATGCAGAGTTGTGACCGTGCTCTAGTTATCTTATTGCTGCAAGCACAAGGTATGCAGCTCATATGCTGTTTTACTTATATATTGTTAGTGAATCCACTTTGATACAAATGAGTAAAATTGATACAGGTTTAGGCACAGCTGCCACTGTGATAAAATGCAAAGAAAGTGTTCAAGGTGCCAGATTTGCTTGTCACTCTGTGGATTTCTTCTGTTAAGTAATGTATTCCTTTCATTTAATGGTTGTTCCTATTGTTATGTTTATTCCCATTAGAAAAAATAATCCGTGTTGGCAGATGCAATCTATGTCACCCCAGGATTCATGTGGATGTGTGACAGAGCAAGAGGTACATAATTTTGTATTTATTTATGTATGTAAAAATTAAATGTGTGTATATTACATCTAATATCTTGACTCTCCTTTTTGAAGGGCTAGAGAAAGGGGTGAGGAAATAAACCCTCAGAGCACTGGCTTTCTTATGATTGGAGATTTCCTTCTATTTCATCTAATGTTTGGGCTACATGGTCTGAAG
>NW_009648061.1:5911703-5912040 GCF_000708025.1 Charadrius vociferus
CTAGAAATGGCTATAGATTGATCTGAAATAACAGGAGTCAGAGATGGCTGAACTATTCTCAGCAGATGCAACTTTGCTTTAAATGTTTTAAAGGACTTTGCTTGAAAAAAGACTCATGTAAAACAAGGTTAGAACATAACACTTCCATAGCATCTGGAAGACTACCTGCTTTCAAAAGGGAAGGGCAGGTGATCCTACCTGATAGAAGCTACCAGGGAATCTAAATGTGAATGAGATTTAATTGTTAATTTGGTTTTGATTTGGATTGTGTATTTGAAAATAATACAGCCTTTGAGGAAAGAAAGCATTTTGAAAAAGATAATGAATTTCTGCCCTT
>NW_009648061.1:5912093-5918425 GCF_000708025.1 Charadrius vociferus
AAATGTGTCTAAAGTGACAAATATATTTCCTTGGATGGGACCATTCAATCAAATAGGTTCTCTCCTTCATAAAGATAGAAATATTTTAAGTAAGAGTTGCATCTGAAATATAGCAATACAGTTTTGGGAAAAGTGGAAACTAATTTTTTACGTTGCTGGGCAAGGAACAAATTTGCCTCTAATATTAGTAAGATATATACTTAAAATACAAAGCTTAAATAAAATGGGAATGGGAACTCACACAGGGAGAGACCCATTAACCATAAAGCTCAAAGGAGAGAAGTCACTTAATAGTAGAGGCGGAACCTGTACCTGTGAGCTATGGAAAAACAGAATCTCTGAGAGCGAATTTTAATTTGTGTAGGGTTGAGATGTCAAATAAACATTAAAATTTTTCAGTTGATATACATAATATACTTTATAAGGCTTCTGAGATATCTGATCAGAATATCTGTCTCCTTTTCTTTGGTTGTGAGAATATCCCACTGAATTGTTAGAAAACATCTTCCTTTATTCTTCTCTGCAGTCCATCAATTAATTTTTTAGAAGCGTATTGCATTAATTAGATTTTTTTTTCATCTTGTATTCCTCTGGTGCCTTTTTTGCATTTATTTTCAGGCACAACAAGTGAATAGCAGTCTTGCCTTTTTCATTGTTGTAATCCTTTCTAAACTTATATAGAATCATAAAATGGTTTAGGTTAGAAGGGACCTTGAAGATCAACTAGTTCCACCCCCCCTGCTGTAGGCAGGGACACCTCCCACTGGACCAGGTTGCTCAAAGCTTCATCCAGCCTGGCCTTGAACACCTCCAGGGATGGGGCCTCCAAAACTTCCCTGGGCAACCTGTTCCAGTGCCTCACCACCCTCAGAGGGCAATTTTTTTCCCTAATATCTATTCTAAATCTGCCCCCTTCTAGTTTGAAGCCATTCCCCCTCATCCTATCACTACATGCCCTTATAAAAAGTCCCTCTCCAGTCTTCTTGTAGGTCCCCTTCAGGTACTGGAAGGCCGCTATAAGGTCTTCCCAGAGTCTTCTCTTCTCCAGGCTGAACAATCCCAACTCTCTCGGCTCATCCTCATAGGAGAGGTGCTCCAGCCCTCTGATTATCTTCCTGGCCCTCCTCTGAACCCACTCCAACAGGTCCATATCCTTCTTATGTTGGCAGCCCCAGAGCTGGACACAATATTCCAGGTGGGGTCTTACAAAAGCAGAGTAGAGGGGCAGAATCACCTCCCTCAGCCTGTTGGTCACACTTCTTTTGATGCAGCCCAGGATATGGATGGCCTTCTGGGCTGCAACCAACCATTTGCAAGTCCTGATGTTTTCAAAACAAAACTGACTGACAGAGTTGCAAGAGAAATGTGGTTCTAACATGTAGGTGACACTTGCAATTATTTGAGATGTCTTATAAACATAAACCCATATGTAATTTATTGAAAAATAATCAAGGCTGAGAAAGGCAAATACAGTTGAAAAGCAATGCTGTAAAATCTATGTAAAAATTTAAAAATCTGGCTAAATGTAGTGCTACTGATTTTTAAGAGTGTTTTTTTTTATTTTATGTATATTGTTTTTCAGATGTGTCCAAGTTTCAATACCTCTGCTCCCTATGTGAAGAATAAGAAAGGACATATTTTGTATAATCTTTCAGGGTTTCTTGTGGAAGAATATTTAGTCAGGCCTTCCAACAAAGCAAGGTAGCCTTTAAATATCTAACCTTTGTTTATCGTTTGTGTATAAAAACCACAGTCCTTCCTGATCCAAAGCATAGACCTACGTCACTGAGAATACAAGGAGGAGTTGCCTTTATCTGTTAGTTGTTATCAAGGCATAGAGTCAGGCTGAGGTAACATGGAACCACCTCCATGGTCACTTCTTAGAGCTTCCTCCAGCACTTGCATGATAATTGCCTCTAGGCACATCCTGGATCTTCTTGCCACACAGCGAGTTATTTCGGTATCTTGGAGAAAGAAAATGTATATGCATAAATCAGATGAACTATATAGTTTCTGTTCCTCAGAGACTCAATCAAATAAGGGTGGCTATGCTCCAATTAGTCTTTTCTTTAAACTAAAAAGGCTAGTAACCCCCTTAACGTACTGTGATACCAACCACAGAGGTTATAATCTGCTGTATTTTGAGGTTTACTTACATGCCTTTACAGCTCACCCACTGCCTTTCACATAAGTGCAAACACCAGGTATGATTTTATCAAGGGAAAGAAAGGTTTCACCATTTATGCATTAAAAAAGTGAATCTGATTTGGTAAAAATAGGGGTGAACATCTTAGTATGAAAGACTTGAGCTAGAATATGTATGCAGCAGGAAGAAATCAATCTGTTCAAGATTTTTCTGGAAGTCAGTTATACCTCACTTGCTCACAAACCCTCGTGTTGCTTAGGGATTTCAGCCTTCAAAAAGTAAAAAGTCTTACCTGAGGGAATCCCTTTGCAGGAAAAGAGCAATAGTGTTCACCTGATTCAAGAGTATATTGAGCTTCTTCTTTTTAACAGAGAAGGGGTTTGTGAGGGGTGAAGTTTTTCTTTCAGTTGAAAAATAAAGAATTAATGAAGTTATTACCACTTTATCATTGCAAGAAAAGAATGCTACGCTTAAGGCAGGTAATTTGTTATTACTTTATTTTTTATTACTAGATATGGTGGTTGGTCTTTTGGAGGAAGGAAAGCATTTGAACTTCAAGATAAAAAATTGAATAACACCAAATCTAAGCCTCTGGTTAAGGTAAGGGTTGCATGTATGTGTGTGCGTATGTGTCTATGTGTGTGCATATGTGTCTATGTGTTGTTTAGTCATTCAGGCTCCAGACTTCACAGTACTTAGCAAATAATAAATCATTACATACAATCCTTGCATTTAGAAACTGGGAGAAAAATCCTCTGTCTTTTATAGTCTGCTTCTCTGTTCATAATTCTTGAAGTATTCTCCTGTGTTCTGAAAAGCAGTTTTAAATGAGTCAAATGATATGGCTTTTGCTGTTTTTTCCTGTGAACTTATTCAGAGTCTACCTGAGCTCATGTTTAAGAATTTTTTTTAGGTAGTCAACCCAGATATTCCTTTATTTTTTTTGTTTTCTACAAAAAGTCAATGTCAGAATTGACAAAAGTTTACTGAACACCTCAAAAATGAGTTGTTATTGATGCTTTTTAATTTTTGCAAGGAATACTTTTCTTTGCTACATTTCTTCCCACCACAAAAAAAAAAAAAAAAAAAAAGAAAGATTTAGCCTTTAGGAGAAGCTACAATAACAAATATGCTACCCTGTGTTTTCAATCCCCTTTTCAAGTATAAGTAACTTCCATTTTTTATCCCAGAGAAACAGAAGTGTGACTTGCTGAAAATACTCAGGGTGTGAAATCTGAATACCTTCTTGACAGTAGGTCATACTGTCTGGTAATGATACACAGAGCCAGTGTTTTCTGTCTGAAGCTACCTCTGAAGTCAGGAAAAGAAGGGTTATTCTAAAGACAGCTAAAATAAAGAGCTTTTCCTTGAGCCCTTTTCGTATGAACTGGAAAGATACAGTATCTCCATACTGTGAAATCTTGAGATGGGATCTAGAGGCTAATGGGCAATGATCAGTGCAAGGGATTTTATTTTCCTTGGGAATGTTTTGAAAGGTTCTTTTGAGATCCATTCAAATGTAGACCAGTAACGAGCAGAGGAACAGCAGTCTTGGAGGAGTGTTGAAGATTATCAGTGAGTAGTCTCTTTTTTTGTATTCGAGGCAAAACAGATTTGTTAAGAGGAAGCTGTGGACTTTCCAGATTCCAGATTAGAACATAAAAGAAAGATGCTTCTGCCTTTAAATTGTTCTATGGGGGTATAGAAACTAGATTTTATTTGCTCTTATAAAAGAAGAAGAGATGGAACAGTGTAAATAAGCTCTATCCCAAAAGACATTTTGGGACAAAGTATTAAAACAACCATATGTTAAAACAACATACAGATATTCTCCAATCTAATATAATTTCACGTTTAATTTTGTAAAATCATTGCCTGTTTGCAATGCCTTTTGCATGTACTTTTGTTAAAAATCTCTCTGTCTTATATACACACCTTACCTTATATATATTTTCATTCTGGTCGTTTGTGATCTCCCTTCTACCCCCAGATTTCTTAAAGCTTTTAACTCTAGTTCCATCAATCCTTCATTAGGAACTTGAAGTCCCAGAGGATTGCAATAGGATGTGTTTTGCTGACTGTTATTTTTGTCCTATGTATCTTTAATCATTTTAGACTCTTGTTTAGACGTGCCTGCACTGTGGTTTTTGTCAGGGTCCTTTTTTTTTTTTTTAAATGTCTTTGGCATAGAGCTCCACCTGCCATCAGCACAGAGATAAATTATAGTTATACTGTTAGTGAGTAAGCTTAGTATTTCAGACCAAAAGAAAATAGTGGAGTAGATTTATAAAGGGCACTGTGTTATCTAAAATACCTCCTGGAAGTGGCTTTCAACTGATGCAATGTCAAATTATTGCATTAACCTTTCAGTAATTAATGACCAGACTTTTACTTTGACCTTTCAGGCTTGTTCATGAGACAGTGAATGCACCATTTACATAGCCTTGTATGAAAGAAAATGAGAAATTTGCATTTGAAGAGACTTACTCTACAATTCATTTCATTTTAGAAAATTTCTGAATCTTTGTACTTTATTCTCCTCCACTCAAAAAGCAAACAATTTTTCATATTCAAATTAAAAATACCTATTAAATACCTACTTTACTCTACCTAATCATACTATGCTGCATATACTGCATGCATGTTATATGCATGTACACAGACAATGTGTATGTGTGGGTACACAAGGGAATATACCTACCACATGACAAACATGGCTGATTAAAAACATTGATTATTGACTTTCATTGATGATCACTGCTTTGTGGCAAAAGCACAACTCCTCCTCAAATACTTTGTGTTTTCATGGCTGTATATTCTTTGGTTTCCTTTGATAATGTGGGCAAAAACTGTTCCACAATAATTTCATAGTTGCTGTTGTTTGTAACATACTTAAAAATAGGAAAAACATGGGCTAATTTTAAATAGTCGTGAAAGGCAATTTGTACTGTCTACATGGAATTCTGAAGTGTGCATTTTTCCAATCTCAAAGGTTCGGATTTGAGGCTTTACTGTACAGTAATAGTATAAACGTCCGGTGGAAGTTACATTTCTCCAGTCTTAAAGCCCTTCTTTTTGCCTCCCCATAATGATTCTGGTCCAGTGATGCTTAGGGATTTCTCTGCTCCTCTTCACCCTTTTTTCTTGATGGGTTAGTGAAAACGTCAGTCCAGCATTATTCTGGAATATTAACGGCAGGTAAGAATGGTATGGAATAACAGAAAACATGTCTTTACAAAATGTATATCTGATGTGGTGAAGGGCTGTGTTTTTCCTTGGGAAGGAATTTTATCAACCCTGGATAGAAGATAAAATAATGAAAATAAAACTTAAGCATCTTAACCTATATGTTTTTTCCATCACTCATCTCTTTCTGCCCTCTGTAAATAATTACCTGTGTGACACACAAGAAATATGAAAGGTACTTCATCTGGAACTAATATTTTTCCTTTTTTATATTTTAACTTTGCAATCAATTTAGAATAAGCCACAAGACTTTAGAAAAAAGAGCTTAAATGTATCTTCTGAAGAAGTGAACAAACTCAAATGCCTCTTTTGCCAGATTATAAATCGTTGAATATCCAGCTTCAATTTGGTTATTTACTGGTGGTTTGATTCAGTTACATGATGTAGCTTGAAGGAAGAATTCTAATTAATGTGTGGGATACTGAAATGTGGCGTTATACACAACGGTCTATGGTGGGTTTTGTGTTTTCACTTGAATATTGGTCACATTATTATATTTCTAAGGTGTTCTGTGAACACTTGAGACCTTTCCCCTGCTTCAGTTAAATGAGGATGTGTCATCAGAATTTTGCTTTATTCTTTTCTTAATTGTCTTTTTTTTTTTTCTCAATACAATGAACACAATTGCAGGGGAGTTTCATTATGTATGTATAACCTTCTATTGGGCACAAAACTTATTAAGAATAAGAAATGGTTGTCTGGGGATGTGAAAAAGACTGTCTACCCTTGATCACTTGTTTATGTTTCTTTGCTCCGGTTGCGAGTTGCACAGGAGATCCAGCAGTGCAAAGAATTGCTGTTTTCTCAGGACACGGGTTCTCTCTCGCTTCATTTCTTTAAAGACCTCTCTTGCTATTAAAGAATGGGAGATCTAGTTTGTGTAGTAATTTGTGTGAATTTAACTGGAGGAGAACAAAGGAATTGCATATGTATTTGCAAA
>NW_009648061.1:5918452-5944890 GCF_000708025.1 Charadrius vociferus
CTTTAAATGTGGGGATATAAGATGCTGTTGAGATTTCAGTTGTGAAGACCACATGAAGAGTGGAAAACGTGAAAGCTAATGCAAGCAAGAGCAGTGGTAGACCAAAGCTGCTTGTTTTTAAAATAATGACTAACAGAGCTTATGGCAAAGGAGATTCAAGAGTGAGAGGCATAGTAGAAATGACAGTGGAGTTCAGAATGGTGTTTCGAAGCATGATATAGGATAGATGGGAGGAAATTGAATGGACAGTTAGTGTGTTGTAACCCTTGCCTCATGACAGAGTACAATCTGGAGATCCAAACAGGTAGTCAGGAAAATAAATCAGAAGAAAATAATAATTAAAAGAGGGAAATAGAACTGAAAATTAGACAATTTGCACTGGGAAACATAGAGAAGACCATGGCAGGAAAAACTGACAAAGTCTGGAACTAGTGCCCAGCTAAGGATTGTAGCTGGATACTACAAGAAAGAGAAAACAGAATTATTGTTAAGTAAATGAAAAAAAATAATCTGAAAGTTTTCACCAGTATCAAGAGGAGGCACATATATGTGGAAGAGCAGTAGAGGACAACAGCATCAGAGTGACGAGAAAAGAATCCTTAGGGAAGTTTCCAAGATGTAACTGTGTAGATGGTAATTTGAGAAAGGACATAAAAAAACAGAAATCCTAGAAGAAGGGTGCTAAGGCAAGAAAGACCTAGATTAAAAACTGTGCACTTTGCAGTATGATTCAGAATCCAAACACAAAGTGAGAATTGCCCAACATCAACCTGAGATGTACAAAATGCAGATTAGCAAACAGCTGATACCAAATAGGGAAAGGTTAAGAGTTTTTCAACTGTATAAACAAAAAGGGGAATAAAAGGTTGCTGTGGTGTGAGGAATGGATAGTAATCAAAGATGATTTTAAACATGTCACTAGAACTGAAAACAAACATACATAATGATTTGACCTAGTTTTCAGTATGGATAATGTAGGTTCAAAGGCTCTATGATTAACAGTAATGAAGCATAGAAATTGAATCGATTTCCAATGACTAAGCAAACTCAAACCTCAGAATATTCAGTTTTGGGACATACTGGACTCTCAGCAATAATTCTAGCACATGAAAGTGTAAATTTTGAGTATATTTACCAAACCGGGGTGATTCTGCATGATCTGAGGATAAAGTATATGTTACAGCAGAATTGCTCCCCTGTGCTCCTCGGAGAGACTGGCTTGCCTTGTCTGCCTTAAAGTTTGTCCACATTAATTTCATCCATGCTTAACAAAAGGCTGATAATTGCTTGTTGAAGGTGGAGACACAGTTTTGTCCTTTATGGAATAGTTTCATACTCACCTTATAAACAGTGCCTCCTTGATTCTTTCTTTCCCCACTTTCTAGGATATTCTGTTCCTAGACATTTTATGCTGTGTGTCACTTGTAGGTATTATTGAGATGTCTTTTTGGAATTTCAATAATGTTCTCCACTTGTAACACTAGTTTTACTCTTTTTTTTTTTTTTTTGTATTTTCAATCAAATTGGCAAATGTTATTTTTACATGTTTTTTCCCCTATTTGTTCCACCAAATGTGTGTAAAGTGACACACTGTTCCATTAAATCAGAGAATCTCAATTTAGTAATTAACATGGGTGTACAGCTCCAACAGTAGAAAACAAACTAACTGCTGTACTCTGTTGAAAGACCTGTATAAAATAACTGATTCTGTTCTGCCAAGTTCACCTTCTATAAATAGGTGTCATATGAGAATTAGATATCTTTATGCAATTCTTCAACATATTGGAGGTTTTATATCAATGTTCAGATTCAACTAATTTTTAATTCACAATTTCCATTCTCTCTTCCAGGTGTGGTACAACCAAAAAGGTTTTCATTCACTGCCATCCTACTTAAATGAACTCAATAACTTCATTCTGTGGTTGAATTTGCCTCCTAATGTGGATTGGAAACAGTATGGTAATAGTCCTTCTTTAAGTCTTTTTTCATATCTTTTGAAAAGTAGTTTTTAAATAAACTAAAATAATTTTAAGTATGAAAAATTTTCATAGTGTAAAGTAGAATTGCAGAATCACACATTTCTTGGGAGGATTTGAAAATGGAACTTTTAGTTAAACAGAAGGGTTTTTTATGTGAAGAACATAGTACACAATAACAGAAAGTTTGAATTTACAGCCCATTATGTCATATGAGTTTTTTACGAAGGACAGTGCTGTGGAATAAGTGTAAATTGCTTTGCTACACTTGAGATGTTAGTCCTTGTGAAACCACTGTTAGGGCTTGCTTAAATGGGATGATTAAAGCACAACAGAGTATGAATTTATAGCTTCTCTGTCACTTTATCTCCTTATGTAAATATCTGTGGTAAACCCAGGGTGTCCTGTAAATTCACACTGCAATGGGATGTTCCATAGCATTCTGTTACTCAAGCAACAGGAGAGGCTGGTATATCTTACTATTGTAAATAAAACAAGAGTGATCAGTATATTTGACACCTGAATTCTCTGATTCAGATAGTCCTGAACTGTATAAGAACTAGTTAAATTTTTTTTTTTTTTCAAACTGACTTTTAAAAAAAATTACTGCAGCCAAAGAATCAGATGGTAACACAGGTGAACTTTTAGGATGTTGAAATCTAGTTTAACATCTGGGCTTGATAGTTCAGGCTTACTTCTCTTCATTCCAGTTCCTTTCATTCTTAAGGTTTTGTTAAAGAGGAATTAGTTTGCTTTAGAGAAATTTAAAAATAGCCTATGACCGATTTTTAACAGATTTTGAAAAGGTAGGATGGTTGTCTGTAATGGTAAAATAATTTTCAGTGTGTTTATGAAGAAGAAGGAAGAAAGATGACAAAAATCAGTGAAAACAGGGGAGGAATCCTGAATATCTGAAAACAGAAATTAATTTAGAAAAGTTTCCAGACTGTTAATGAGAAAAGAATAATTGCTTGTTTTCAGGATGTCTGAGGTTTTGCTTTTCAAAATAAATGAGAATGAATCAAAGGTTATGTATTTCCGCAGAAAATTTGAATGAAATGAAATCAGGTATTTTGATGAGAATTTTTAATAGAAATAAATTTTTAATCAAATTTTCCTGAACTTCATGAATAGTACTGATGCTAGCTTGTTTTCTGTAGCATTAGTTATCCCATTCTGGAACTTAAATGTTTAAGTACTCTTACTTTTCTATCTGTCATGGAAAATTGGGGACATACCATCCAGGTTACAGTTGGACAAAATTATAGTTGTCCCAAGGATTGTGGAAAAGTTATATTTTATGTTGTTGGATGGCACAAAAACACAATAAGCAAAGCAGTGCTTAATAAATATTTGAAGACTTAGACTGTCATTTGTACACATATGGGCTCATTATATAATATTCTGGCAGAATATGTTGGCTAAATCTCTGCAGAAGTAGAGTTTATGAACTAGAAAGCAATTTATTTATGTATATATCTATCAGAGACATGCAGTAAAGATGGATTGATCATGGTCTTGAGACATAATGCAGAGGCACCTGTCAGAGAAATCCTAGAAAGAGAAGTCAAGTTATCTATTTATCTATTGGTCTGTCTGTATGTATGCATGTGTGTACACATATATGTATATGCATGTATATATGCATAGAGACAAATACAGGTGTATATTTTATGTTTTTAAAAAAACTAGACAGTTTTCCAATGCTATATGGGGCACTTAAGCTCAGCTCCCTTTGACTTTTAACTATGTCTTATTTAAGGATACTGCTCTGATGGAGAAGAACTATTTACATGCTTACTAAAATGGTTGTATGCAGTCCTGTAAATTAGCAGTCAGAAGACTACATACCGTGTTTCAACACTGAAATCTATTAATTTCTCTTAATTTCTGGCTGCTCTTCAAGCTTACTTGAATGATGTTTGTGTATTTTAAAATCTCCTTCTGAAATGCTGAATTTCAACAATTAGATAATGTAACTGTGAGCAAATCAAAAATGGAATAATGAAGAGGAATAAAAAACTAAAAGGCAACATTTTTTTCTTAAAATTAAGATAGAAATTCTGATCAACTACAACTATATTATTTTTCAAACCTAATTGTATACAGTTGAGTCACAATGTGTTTATTGTGCTGGAATGTAGGGGAAGGACTATTACCTACCTCTTAGTGTAAGGCTATATAAAGAAAAAAGGAGAGGTAGTCATCTATAACGATGTCTGTAAAGTACAGTGGTCAAAAAAGTTCTTACATCATTATTTGAAGAACAGAAATGTATGAATATAGAAAGGCTTTCTGTGATGCAGCTGCCCCATCTCAGGACTTCAATAGAAGTCACTGATTTTTTTAAAAAACCTTTCATGCCAGGGCTCATTGTAGGAGTTCATATAGCGTTCTCATTTATTTCAGATTCAGTTCATCAAAAGAGCTAAAGGGATGAAGAGACCCATTTTCAGTGGAGTTTTGGTGGAAAGTGACTGCATAGTTTCCTGATTGCTTTGCAAATTTTAACTTTAAACTTCTTTTCAAAGGAACCTGTGAAATGGCACTTAGTAGGAACCTTCTTAACCATATCTGGTTAGCGGGGGAAAAGTAAAATATAAATCATTAATGAGGGTGCTTCCTGTGAAATTCTCCATAAAATATAAGTTGGAATTTTCAGTAAATATCAATGTCTCATTTTATAGAGAAATCTTGCCATAAATTTTAAATGCCCACAAAGGAGGGCTTGTAAAAAGCACACATATATATTTTTGTTATACATTCTATTTTATTTTATTCTAATCTATTTTCTTCTAAACTGGAATAAAATGTCTGGAATAAAGGAGCCTATATTGGTCTTCTAATCAAGTCTGTAATGATTATGATATTTGGCATTAGTAGCACAGATCCAAACTGATCTATGTACTCAAGACTCAGCATGTTATGTGACAGAAAGAAGAGATACTTTACAAAGGAGTGCCAAGAGACAGCCTCAGACACACCCAAAATACAGCGCAGAAGCACAGAATATACCTAAGGACAGCTCTGATTTGCCTATGGTGATGGTATACCAGCTTGAAGACCCTTGAGATTTTTTCCTCTAGATCTTTCCACCCTACACTGAAAAAATACTGCTTGGTTCGTATCACTGTCCTAATTTTTACTGCAAACCCACACATTTTGTAATGTGTGATTATGTGGAAATTTGCACCCAGGCAGGATGGACTGGGCAACCAGTGCCTCTTGTTCTTTATAACCTACAGAGAGGAAACATTCCAAGTGTATAAAACTATGCCAAATTGCATGTTGCTTTCTGTTCTGACAGATGGTCAGGTGGTTTAACTTTGAAATAGAAGATATAGAGCACCTTCTCTTGAAGGGACAGTTTGCAGACTGTTAATAAGGTGTTGGTATGGAGAGAGGTGTCTTGAGTTGTGCAGCTCTTGAATGGCACCAGTGCAGGATTTTTCCTACTACAACCAAGATTTCAAACGTCTGTAATATGGATGCATTTTCCTTTTACCTGTGAAGTGTCCTATCCAGAATGGAAAAGAATGGTATTTTATTCTAGAGAATGTCATAATGCTTATAACACTTTTTAAAGAATTTATTTCATCAGGTTAGGGATGCCTTTTTAACATATTAGAGTCTAAAAATAGTTGAATGAAGAACAATATAAGGGAAAGAATAGGATTGTTCAGCCTGGAAAGGATAATACTAAAGGGAAATAATGGAGAAGCTGAAGAGGGTACAATTAATTCTTTACTGCCTCTTCTATTATTAAGCATGTAACATGGAGCTCCTAGTGGCATTTCCAATGTAAATACTCCCTCTCTCTGTCCCTGCCCGACCCCCAGCTGGGTTATTCATGCAATTTATAGTTAAACTGTGAAGCTCTGACTACTGCCGTCCTCTTTTTTCTTTACTAATGTAGCTTGCAGGACTGGTAAAAATGTCATTGTTTCTCAGTTGTGTAAAGATAAGTTTTTCACTGAGCAATACAAGAGATAGCAACTGAGCCTTTTACTTTAAAAAAAAAAAAGAAAAGAAAAAAAGAAAAAGAAAGAAAAAAAGAACACACAAAAAATTTAGTTAACTGTAGGCAAAACAACTGAGAGGAAAAAAAAAAGTTGTTTCTTAGCTGAAAACCAGCTATGAAGAGATATTACCAAAATAACTTATTGCTTGTGCTTTGCTGGGATTGACATCTGGTTTCGTTCCTTTTCAGAACTATACATGCACATATATATATCTCAATTAACATGTATACAGTTATGTTTCTTTCTTATGTTTCTTATGTTTCTTCTTATGTTTTCACCCCACTCTGGGGAAATAGTGCCTCTCATTTCTCATGGTCTTCATTTTTTTATTGGGGAAGGTTAGAGGGTCTAAGAAAGTCTCGGCATCATGGTGTTCACTTACTCTCTGAATATGGCATTAAAACCTTGATATAGTATAAGGATCTCCGTAGTCACAGTTTTTTCTCTTCTTGAATTGCTTATGGCTTTGGAAAGATTGGAATTGGTGGCTATCACAGGTTTTCACCTGTGCCCATAAAGAAGCCTAAATCATCACTGTAAAAATAATGTGACCAACTCTGTGCCAAGGACATAAACGGATGTTTTAGGACAATTGGGAAAATTCTGGTTGCAATTAAGTCATAAAATCATAGAATGGTTTAGGTTGGAAGGGACCTTAAAGATCATTTAGTCCCAAATCTCCTGCCATGGGCAGGAAGACCTTCCACTGCTTGAAGCCCCATCGAAGTCAGGAAAATATAATAGCAATCTGTAGACGTGGAAGAAGCAATTTTACATTGAGACATTTATGAAAAGGAGCAGACAGAGTTAGAGCTGAATCATATCAAATCTGTTGATATTCTCTGTCTTGTTTTTCCCTTGTGAATACTGTTTTCGTAAAATTTGTCCTGAAGGCTGTTCACACAAGGCTTGTAAATGCAATCCTTAAAAAAAATCCTTGCATAAACACCAAATGCATCTGTTTAATAGAAGCTTTGTCATTTAGAACTTCTTGGTTTATCTGTCATTTATAGTTTTTATTTTATGTCCTCAAAGATGGTGTTTAGTTTTCAACTTAATGAGCATCATTATAGCAGTTTTACATAGTAAGAAGGCATATAAAGGCAAGAAAGCATCAATAATTACATTTTACATCATGCTAACAGCTCTATTGGGGCAGAGATGTATGTAAAGAAAGATGGTCTAGGTGGTTAGGAGAAATTTAGGAAGGGATAGGTTGTAAAAGTACACGGAAGGGTTTTTTAATTAAAAAAATACATATACTAGCAAATAGCGTATATCAAATGTGTTGGCTTATTTTGCTATTGGAAGATAGTTTATAATTTATCTCTCCTTAGGTTCAAGGGAACTTTTTGTTCCTCTGTGAATTACAAGCTGGTATGTTGGTTTTATATAAGTTTATCATCTATGTTTGGACAATGGGGGTAGGGAAGAAATCATTATACTAAAAAATGTAGCAAATGCAAAGACCCTCATGCTCCAGATTATTTGAAAAATTTAAAATAATGAATGAAAGGCAAGTATTATATTTAAGTCATTGATAGAATTTTAAATTTTAACATAGAACTGAACTTAGCTTAACATGGTCATACTTAGTCTCAGCTCTGTGTGTAAATTTTGAAAAATGCAATCCTTTGTTTCATCTACATAGTTTGAATGGAAATTGACTGTAGAAAATGATTACCACTTTTAAGAAGAGCAATTACTTTTTAGGACTCTTCCATTGAAAGAAATTAATTCAGTGCAGTTTGCTTTTTCATCAGTATTGTATGATACAAGACTGCAAGGAACATTATGCTATTTAATATCGTGGGGTTTTTATTTCCCCCAGCAATTATCTCTTTTCCACACTTTCTGTTTATTCTGTACTAGAGAGTTATAGCAGTGTATTTCTGTGTATGGAACCCAAGTCAATGCTCTAGACTTTTGTTTAATAGCAATGCAGTAATCTGAAGGTTTTGTTAGTTTCCTCTTGGGATCTGTGCACTTAGACAGGCCATAGTGATTTCAGGAGAGAGATTATTTCCAGACACATTGAATATTCCTGAACAGAAGTTATTCCTTGAAAAATATTTGATGCCATTTTTTATCTTTGTAAAGTTTTGCATGTATCATTAATTCCCTGGGGGTCTTTTTGAAAAGTTTCAGCAGTGCAGATGATCTATAAAATTCGTTGCCTAGCTTCTCAAAATGTACAAGTGGTCAAATGTGTGTTTATGAGCATGAATTCATCTGTGCAGGAAATTGCACAAACATGAATTCATAGCTCTGTTTTACTGAATACAGCAAATAGTTGATAGCAGTAGAGCAATGAGATATGATTCAGATCAGCCTGGACTAATTCATGGAGTATAGTGGAGAACCTTTCTGATTTCCCGGTAAACTGCCCCAGTTCTGGACACTTTATGGGCAATAATTCTCTACCACTGTCCACGTGACAGGTTTACCTATGTCACGATCCTGCGAAAAGGGATGTGAATCAGTAGGACCTGTAGGTCTCCAAGTCTTGGTATTTCCTGATTGTGGGCAGTATTTTAAGATTTGCAATGTCTCAAAATGCTGACCATTAAGCTGGAGAAATTTTGCCGTATGATTCCTGTCATCTGAAGCTTGGGGGAGGACAGCTTGGTTGGAGCATTCAAATTTTTGATCATGAAAGCAAGACCTTCACAGTCGTGCAAACATCCTCTATAACCAGAACTTGGCTCATGGTCGTAAACTGGGAGGCCTGGAAGACATATTTCTGTTCTTTTCCAATTTAGCTGAGCACTAGTGAGTACAATAAGCACGCTTCATGCTGTTAACTTTTTGTTTTAGTGCTTCTGAAATTATCAGGATTCCCATTTTCCAAAAGCTTTCCTCCACTGTAATTAGATTAAGTCTGAAAATCAGATATTTCTTTTTTCCTAACCAGATCTGAAAATAAATTCAGATTGGTTTCAGTTTGTCTGTACAGTAAAAATCTGGTTTAATTCTATCTTTTGTTACTAATTTCTAACTCAATAGGAATCCTATATGTATACGAAGTAAAGACATTCTTTCTTCTAATATGCACACCTTTATTCAACCATTGGAAAAGCTTAGAAAAAAATTCTGGGAATGAAGCTTTTTTCTCTCATGCTACTTTTCCTTTACATAAAAGGAATTTCAGCTAGTATTTGGTTCTAGTGGGAAAAAACAGTTTTCTTTGATGTGCTGGTTTTTGCTTCAGAACAAATAGCAGCTATTGTTTAAAAAATTAATGGTGTAAAAGAAAAACAAAGGAAAACTTTAAACAGTCCCTCCGGGCAAATGACATGAAAGACTTCTGCAAATAGCACATGTATCTGCTAGTGATGAATCAAAACTTTATCGGCGTGAATCTTTTGATTTGTTAACTACCGTTGGGCTTCAGTGTATAGATTTTAACTGTATTTGAAAAGTCTTTACCTTGTACTAGTTTGGGGGGGGGAGGGGGGGTTAATCATCACCTTCTCTTGTTCAGTTTTTTACCCCACAGCGACTTAGAAATGTTTAGATTACAGCTTTCACCTGTTACTGGAGCAAAGACAATTTTTATCTTTGTACAGCTGGACTCTAACAACATATGACAAAGTCTGTTCAACTAAGTGGCACCCTGCAGAGTCCATCTAAGGCTACCAACAATTTCTTTCTTTACCAAAGATACTGGGAAGATTATAATTGCTGGTAGTATAGGTGTTTTTTTTTTTTTTTAATGGAAACAGCATAGATTTATATTATATACGTCAATCAGATAGTGCTGGTTTGATCTCACTGCGAGAAATTCCAGTAGGATTACATTACAGCTGGCACACCTGTCAGGTACACATGCAGAAATAAGGCAGGAACAGCATCAAGACCACTTGGACAGCAACTTTTGCACTGGCAAATTTTTGTACCCCCCAATTTTTCTTCTTTTGCTTGAAAAGAAAGACAGGAAAAAGCCACAGTTTTATTCTGTAAGCTATATTCCAATGCCAAAGTTCAGTTTGCTAGATTGTTACAGGCTGGTTGTACCAACAACCAAAATAAGCCTAAGAACACATTGCCTGCTAAGGATTTTTCTTGGTCCCCCAAACTGGTTATCTTTTTAATTTAAAGCTCTACAGTTTCAATCTCAGGTGGGCCTATTTTTTGCGAATTTAGCTAAACAGTTTTTCTCTGGAAAGCGTCAGCAATTTAAAAATGTTTTTAGTGATAATAAAATACCAAGTATTATTTAAATTTCAATAATGACCTACCTTACTCCCGAAGATTAGGTATATGAACAAATTCTGCTTTAGGTTTTGTATTTAATTTCTTCTGTGAGGTAGATCCTGCAGCAATATACAACATTGTTGATCCAATTTCTGCAGTTCAGAATACAGAAAAGCAGCTATTACTTATGTTTATTCATTAGATGTTGGTGGATCCAGACTCTGAAAATCACT
Source organism: Charadrius vociferus (assembly GCF_000708025.1). Lineage (NCBI taxonomy): Eukaryota > Metazoa > Chordata > Aves > Charadriiformes > Charadriidae > Charadrius > Charadrius vociferus. Next base: position 5,928,881 of record NW_009648061.1, read on the forward strand.
CAACAGGAGACAGTATTTGGTTTGGCATCTTTTTGTTTGACCTCTTTCTGTTGCTTATTAAGTATTTAGTGTTTTCGTTTGTCTTGTGCAGTAAGGCGTCAATAGTGTACTCTAGAACTTGAAGTTCTGATGTAGCAGTTACTATTTCATAATTTATTTTTCATTTCACAGGGATCACACTTTACAGCCAACCATATGGAGGAGCGTTGCTGGATGAGGACAAAATGTGAGAAAACTCTTGAAATATATAATAGCTGCAATGAGCAGACAATTGAACCTATTAATTTAATAAGCATGTATGTTGCATGAAATAGATTATATGACTTGACAGACACAATTCAGTTCCACTGAGTGGTGCATTTTCTCTAGTCTGGTGTTTATATGTGAAGTCTACTGCTGATATCAGATATGGTTGCCTTATTTTGTAGAGAAAAATACTGAATTTACTCTGACTGGGCTTTGCAGAGTGTGAGCAGGTCATGATGTTTTGAAACAGGTAAACTGCTTTAAATGATTGTCAAGTTTTTAAATTTTACTCCTCTCTAGAGGGGGGAAACATTTGCAAAAGCTTCATTTTACTATTCAGACTTTAAACACACGCTGTGTTCTATAATTCACGTATAGTTTTGTAACTTAATACATCATCTTGCTCCTGTTCTCTAATTAGATGTTGACAGTGTACAAACATGGTGTTTGCAAACAGGATGAAGGTTCTAATGTCTAGTGCTGTTTTGGTAAGAAGTTGGCCTTGAAAATGTTTGGGGTTGGTGATGTTTTTTCCCCATTGTGTTTTCATTATGCCATTTTGCTTTGTACCCTAGAATGGAGAATGTCCGTCAGTGTGGGGTAGCATTGTGTATCATGCTGGGTTTCTCTATCCTTACCGCATCCATTGGAAGTGCAATAGTGAAAGACAGAGTATCTGGCACAAAACGCTTGCAGCACATCACAGGCCTGGGTTACAAAACTTACTGGCTTGCTAACTTCTGCTGTGATATGGTATGTATCATGTGGGGCAGCATGTGTTCAGGTGTAAATTTTTAACTAGTCTGTAATAAATGAGGAAAAGGAGATAGGGCCACAAAACACATGAATAAGATTTGAATTGTGCAGAGTAACAGCTCTTGGCTGTCATGTTAACAAGCATCGCGACACCATTCCTACTTTAATACTGTCAGATAAAATTCTTTAAGGCAAGGATTGTGTTGAATTGTAAGGTAAAGCATATGCTAGCTCCAGGTACCTACATGATTTTACAAATAAAAGGAAGCTGGCTAATCAGCCTAGACAGAGAGAATCTTCCACATAGCAGGTCATAGCAGGTCTAGCAAAATCTTTCAGATTATTGGAGAGGCCTGAAGATACTCGTCAGTTACTTTAAAGACGTAATTATGTTGTCTGTTGGTGGGTAGTATTGAGATATTCATAGCTGGTACCTTTTATTTCTGGCAAGACAGACAGTAGAAAATATTATTTATGAATTCACATACATAGAATGACCTAGATCAGAAATAGGTGAAGTGTCTGTCCTGAAAGTATTTTTCCCATGCAAAGTAATTTCTACCATTGTTAACATTACAAATAGTATTGTCTGCATGCAGTTCATCAACAAATCTGAATATCTTCTCTTCTTTTGAAAATACCACAAAAGCTATTATTTTTTCCCTCAATCTTACCCTTTTAATCAAATGCGAAGACAGGAATGCAACCGAGGGCTGACTTTGGCAGATCAGATTTAGGCCAACATATTTAAATGAAAAAGGAATTTCTTCTTCAAGTCTGAGAAGTTGATTTCTGCTGAGGGCAATAAGCAAAGGTGGTGAAATAGAATTAACTGTCTCAAGTCTCTGCTAGCCCCCAGTCACTGATTTTTCATTGGCTCTGTAATGGAGCTCTTTTGGATTCCATTTAAGCATGAATTCCACAAATTATCTTCAAATATCTTTTTCAAAAGTGACTCTTTAAAAACAAAAATTAAAAATTGCTTCATTATATATGTATCTGTGTGCATGTATGGGGGTGGTGGTGGTGGTGTATAGATATATATGTAAGGCATACATATACGTCCCTTGCTGAAAAGCTTTTTCATAACTCACTTGTAATGAGGTATCAGTTGAGTATTTGGCAGGAATTTGAGATTTGGTCGTTGACTTCTAGGAAAGGGAAGGAATTACTGTTTTGAAAGAGCTAGGGTGCTGTGTGTTGATCATTTACTCGTCAAAGGTGGTGTTTTGGTTTGGGAGATTGGTTTCAGAGGCAACAGTGAACAATCAAAGTCACCTGGATTATTCAAAATTTCAAAGATTCCTGGCCCCAGAGAAAGGACGTAAACTTTCCGCACCATGCATAACACAGTGGGTCATGGAAGGAAGGGCTGGAATCTAGCACCGGCAACACTAACATGAACTAGCATGGTCAGGAACAGAGATTTTTGGAATACTCTATTCTCATTCAGACTGTTCTAAATCTGAAACATTAGAGCTTCACCCATCCATGCTTGAAATCAGGATTTTCACACTTGAGCAAGCTTGAAGTAAGAGCACATTTCTTCAAACGTTATTTACTTGGCCAGTCAATCTTCGTGCTCCTTTTTCTGTCGTGTCAGATAAGAGGGCTTGGTTAAAAACTCAGTCCTTCATCGTTCAGTTTCTCCTTGTGCAGCAAAGTCAAATCCTCATTATTTTCTGCCAATCTCTTCCTTTCAAAATGTTCTCACAAATTCAGCACAGTACTGCATGATCAATCATGATCTGGGAAAGAACAGACACTGCTTTAAATGCTAATTGTGCTGCAGACCATTTAGGGACACTGAACACATGAATATATGAACTGTCAAATTTGAAATCCCTCTACATATTTTAAGTGTCGCAGGCTGTGTCCTGTATTATTGGTAGCATAATCTTTACTAGACCTGCAGAAGTATTTGATTTATGAAATTGCTGTCATAAGAATCAGGCTGTTCTTACCGTATTTATACATGTGAATGGTATTCTTTGCTATGTTCAACAAATGGAAAATGTGTAAGTGGTAAGAAGATTTCATGACAAATAGAGAGGTTTTGTTCAGATTAAGCTTCTGTCACTAGAGGGGCAAATTCAAGGTTATTTTATTTGTGCATGCCCACCACACCATGCTTTCAAGTAAGATCTCCAATAGAATTTAATGTTTAAAGTTATTTATTTATTTCTAGAAAAAAGTCCCAGGTCGGTTGAAACATACTGGGACTCAGATGCTTTGTGACTTCTCTGCCATATTTTTTTAAACAGCTCCAGGATAACTGAAACCTAAATCTGTGGAGTGGTGTGGTATGATATTTGCATATAGCGCTGAATAAGGTACACTGTGATCAAGATGAGAACATTACATCCATCTACATTTTGCTCCACTGCCCTTATCTTAGAAAATGTCTGTCTCCCCATTGGCAAGGAAGTGATGCCCTCTGGCTTAATTTTGAACAGGCTTGCATTGTACTTCAGTACACTGAATATTTAGCTAGACCATGATTTCTTGCCTCTGTTGCAGTTGCATCTCAGAATCTAAGTTATATTAGGATAAGGTTAAATATTATATAAGTAGAAATGGAAGCAGTCACTGCCCTAACGAGCTCAGCCTCAATGCATAGAGCAAGCAGACACTGAGAGGAACTGAGCACAGATTTTCACATCTTGCCATTGCTATTTGCAAGCAGAACCCATCTGCCTTGAATACTTGGATATGAATCCCCTGTACCAAGCACACCACCCCAGCACCCCTCTTAAGTTTTGGCTACTATTATGTCAAGACAGAGAAACTGATTTCCCTGTTGCCTAATGGCTGTAACTCTTCTAAACATTATGTCTGTTCCCATTAAAAGTTGTCACTTTCTTTGTCAGCACTCATGGTCCATCATTAAAGTCTCTTTTAGAATTGTATCCTCACTATTCTCCTATTACTGAAGCATCAAGCAGTGAAACTGCTATTTCTGAATCCAAGACTCTGTATTCATAATATAATTTGATGTTTTGGAGCAATAGTCCCATATGGACTCATTATCTGGAAGAGTTAGGTTGTTAAATGGATGTATTGGAAAGGTCAATAGAAATGGAATTAAGGGGAATATTCTGTAGTCAGATTTTATTTTGTCTGCCTCTGTCATGCATATGTGTAAGAGAGGCAGTTTCACAGCAAGTGTGGACTACGAAATCTCAGAGCTCTTCTGCCTAATTCTTCCTAATTTATAGTGTAATTATATTGCAAATATGGAAAAGTTAATTTGTAGAGCCCTTCTATGCTAATTAAGCAAGACCAGTAAGAGATGCTAACCTGCTAAGTGCCTTTTTTCTTCTGTTTCTAGCTGTTTTACATGGTTCCAGTCACCCTGTGTGTTGGTGTTATTAGCGCCTTCCAGCTATCAGCCTTCACTTTCCGAAAGAACTTGGCAGCGACTGTTCTCCTGCTGATACTCTTCGGGTATGTGATTGGAAATGCTACTATGGAATTATAGCTTCTAAGAAACAAACAGAAATCTTTAGACTTGGTTTGCACCTGCTGCTGGATGCATGATTTTCTCTCTTTGGAAATGATTATGATTCACCAAAAGATAGTGAGAAAACAGGCTGAAACATGAGTTTGAAAGTTCCATGCAGAAGGTGGAGGGAGATTTGTTCACACATTAAAAAAAAAAAAAAAAAAAAAAGACTGGAAAGATCTCAGAAAATATTCAGCCTGTATAACAATCATCTACTGTTAGTGCTTAGCTGTATGGAATATCATCAAGAAGGTAAGTAGTGGCTGTTTTTTATTACAGTTTTACCCGTTTTCTGTAATTCTGTAATTTTACATAGTTCCAGGAATTTATATGTCCAATGAGAAGTCTGTCCAATAATAAGTACTGGGATGGTTGGAGATTTGTCTCTAAATAGTACTGCAAGAGTGGAAAGTCCACCTGTATCACCCTCTTGCTTAGTTTCACGTGAAAGAACAGTTATAAAAGTTAAAATAAATGGACAGAGGATTGATTTCTCTGCAAAAATAGGGCTTTTGAGCCCTGGGCTCAGTAAAACTAATGGTCTTCTATTCTGTTCCTTTAACTCTTCCTGTGTGCAGTCCCAGGTGATGTGAGAAATGCTGAAGATGAGTAGTTACAGCATAAGCTGTCACAAATGGAGTGATGCACTTCACTCACAAGAGAAAAGCAGCAATATATTTGTTGGTATAAAACAGTGATTTAACAGAATTTGATAGTAAGTGCAACAGTGGTTTAACAAGATTCGATGGCAAGGTACACTTGGTAAAAAACTGTCAGGGAGACCCTCCTGTTGAGTCACGATGTTCAAAGAGGACTCCCTTGCTTTCTAAAGTCTGTCTCAGAGAGGAGTCTAGGTGTGGCTGGATCCAATCCTAGTCCCAGACGTGGTCACCGGTTTATGGCTAAAAGATTATATGTGCACAATGAATCCAATATATCATCTTAGTGAAGCATCAAAGTTTATCAAACTATTAGTCACTTACTGAGTATCTGTTGCAGCAAGGAATCTCTCAACCTCAAGGAATAAACTTGAGCGACATCCCTACCCGAGGGGACATGGCGGTGTGCAGCCCGCTGCCCTACAGGAGAGCTCAAAGGGCTCTTGGCCTGTTCACTATTTATAGAGGAAAGGTGTTTGACTTATAATCTTATTTGTGTATCGGCCACAATATCAGTACTGTGATTAGGTGGGCACATCGATCGAGTTAACCCTTGATTATTGTATTGTTATCTGTCTCCCCCGAATCTACTTTGAGCCATCATGACCAGATGCGCCCGTTATGACCACCACAGGTGGTTATTGCTTGGACAGGGTTATGGGAGATAAAGATCAGGTTGAGGGTAAGGGGGGAGCACATGGTGACATAAGCATTCTGAGAAGTTTCTTCTTCTCAAGCAAATAATTGTTGCTATCTTTGTAGGGCCGAATGCGTATCTTATGAGACAGATGTTTAGATAATGAAATATAACTGCTCCATGAAAGAATCACAGGGAAGGAAAGTAGAAAGGACTTGCTGCAAGATCAGGACATGTTCCATTCCAGGAAGAGTCTCAGATAAACACTTAAAAAAATAATTACCCTATCTCATCTTGAAACCATTTTCAAGATGTCATGCGTCCAGCAACTCCTTTTTTGGTAAACTGTTTCAGTATCTCCATAGCTGGATGTATTCTTAGAAATTCCAGCCTAAGTTTATTTGGAGACATACCTCTTAATTGTCCTTCATCAAACATTTTTCACAAGCCCAAACAAGCCAAGTCCTCTCTTGTAAAAAGGCCTTCCCTTTCCCTGGGTAATTCTAGTGATCATTTTCGTCTATAAGCCTGGTTTGAGCTCATCTTTCATGGACATGAGTGGCCAGACTAGTATGTAATATACTAGAGGTCATGATGCCAGGATCTTGTAAATAACTTGGATGAAACATCCAAAGTTCACACTTTTCTCTGTATCGCTCTTGTCTTCCTCCTCCTTCCTTTTGCACTTCTACCAATTGACCATGTCGAGTTAGAGGCAGAAATTCTTATCAGTCTTAGTGCAAAGACTTTATGCTACTAAATCTCATCCCTGTTTAGGTTTTTTTTTTTCCCATTAACTTTACAACCGTTGAGTCCTTTTTGTAGTTCAGTTGCTGCAACCCTAGTGTAAGAATAGCCATCTACAGAGATCTTAGTCAAGCAGCAAATGACCCATACAGTACATACTTGTACGTCTGTTGAAGTCATGACGTGTTCTGTGGTGTGCTATAGGCTTTGGTCCTGCCCACAGTGTACTACTAAATCCCAGGTGCTAAGAGTTATGCTGGCATTGTTTTAACCAAAATGTTGAGTTAAATTTTGGATATTTCAGAAGAAGCAAGCAGGACTGTTCAGCTTTGGCTGACATAGCAAATATTACAGTGATTTTTAACAAGAAGGTCTGTCTATTCAATGTGTATTAACATGCATTAAAGAAACAATAACTGTCAGTCAGTAAGTTTAACATGTCTCAAGGCCACTGATAAATTTCAGAGTTTCTATTCTTCCTACTCTACCTTTTACTCAGCCCAACTACACAGTAAATATGATGAAGCCTATTATGGTCATTTTATCCTTCCCCTGTACTGTGCCTGTAATTCTTATTTATCTGCATTCTAAAATGCATTTTTTCCTTTTAAAATTTTATTTTTCTCTTCAGGGTACACTTGTGCAGCATTTCAATTCTAGAATAAAGATAAAAATATCCCAGTTATATGAAAAGTTAAGCCATGTGCTAGAAGGGGGTGTGCTTGAAAGAATAATCAACCATTTCCTAGCGTGCTACTTTAAAACTGATTTCCTTTAAAAATATAATGGTCTTTTAACTAAACTACAGTTTTTTCCTCTTTTAGCTGATAGCAGAAGTGTTTTATAATGCAACAGCTTAAGTACTTTTTTCCAAAATGCTCTGTCTTTAATACTTACAAATTAACAAATTACAGCTGAAGCCAAAGGAAAAGAAAGAGTTAGGATAGAAATGTAGGCATAACTGGCAGTTACTTTAAAGCCTGTGTTTGAACATACAACGTTAGTATTCCGAAAGTCTTACTCATTTCTTAGCAGCTGTAAGCAAACAAATCAAATTTTGCTTTCATTTACAGCAAACAGGACTCTATATCATATCTCTTTCCTGAGCTGTTTCCAAGGATGGACTTGTCTTGTATTTATGGTATTGTAATTTAGACCAAAACTTAGAACAGTGATTTTGGTCTGTGCCTGAAAGGAAGAAGAGATTTTGTGGTTAAGACTGGCAGCAGGATCCTGAAAAGTATAGGGTGATCTTGAATACTTAAAATCTTTATTTGAGACCCAAGCATTGAGTCATTTAACCTTTATCTTCCTGTAAGCTGAGAATAACACCGCTATTACTTCAGCACAGGATTTTAAAGTTTCTTTCTTAAGGTAAAGGATTTTGGCATTCTTAGGTGAAAAAAGTTCATTTGTAAAGTACATAATACTGAATTTAAGAGACTTTTAGGGCTTATAATCTAAACTACTATTTAATGCAATGAAGAAGTGAATTCACAGATTTTTGGCTAGTTCTCTTGCATTGAGCTCACTATTAAAACATATATCTATTAATACCATATAAGAAGAATTTATATATACAACTCTCTATATATACACACCACATACATACTTATCATCATGCAATGGTGTATGCTGATACCTCTGCTCCTACAGTCTATATACTGTTTGTTTGATAGTTATGTCTTGTGCTATGCTGAATGGAAAATAAATTTCCTTTACATGACATTCATACTCATCAAATTGCCTGGACATTTTATTAGTCTGGCTAAAGATATCTTACTCTTTAAAAAATATGACTGCTCCATTTTGGATAAGTGTCATTTCACTTCCCAGAATGGACACTGCCTTCTCTTCACCTTTAAAGATTTGCATTGAAAATGACGTAGCCACAGACACGTTGTCTTATCATCATTGTGCTGTGAAGTAACTATGCACTGATTTTTGATGCCTACTACTCTACCAACTGATAACCTGGTTTAGCTAATAACAATACTAACATGATCTCTGGCAAATTTCATTTTTTAGATATCACTGGCACAAATTTTAGTCCCAGTTCAAGGATTAGGGCATTTTTTTTTTGTTTTCTTTTTTCGTTCTTTCTTTTTTTCTTGCTTTGCTCCGTCTCTCCTTCCTTTTTGATTCTTTTTTCTTTCTATGAAAGACTCTAATAAAAGCTGATTGCTCAGCATCCATGATTTAAGCTACAGCTATTTGGTTTTAATTCTATCTCTTTGTTAGAGGCTTGTTAAGATGCGTGGTTTTTCATTCATTCAGAGATAAGGGTTGTGAGCTTCCTGGAACAGTGAAAGTAAATATATGCAGTTGATATATGCAAAAAATGGGTCTTATCTGCCCATCACATGGCTGTAACTATGTACACATCTACAGAATCATAAGGTAATTTGACAAAGAAAATATATCCCATAGTTGTCCTTTTTTGTCATTTGGTCAAAAGAGTTTTTTGCTTATCTTAAAAATAAGGAGTAACTATTATGTGTTTTTCTAGTATGATAACTGCTTTTTTTTTTTTTTTTTTTTTTTTTGGTGAGGCCACAACATAACTTATTTGTGATAATTTTGTTTCTTTAAACTTTCAGATATGCCACTTTACCATGGATGTACCTTGTATCCAGATTCTTCTCAAGTCCAGATGTAGCTTTTATTTCTTACATCTCCTTAAATTTTGTGTTTGGCCTGTGTACCATGCTGGTGACTCTCTTACCTCGTTTGTTAGCTATAATTTCCAAAGTGCAGGTCAGTATAAAACCTTTGCTTTATGTTACTCATAAATGAGATGTATGCACACCCGTGCATGTGTGTATCTATTTGTGTATACATATATATAGTCTTTATACGTACGCATGGACAGGATTTTTTCCAAAAGGAAAAACTTGTGTTTTAAACATTCATGATTTTCTGCTCTAGTGTATACTGTATTGCTTGTTACCATCTTGAATTTTAACTTGTTCATAACAAAAAAAATTTAAAAAATTATGCTGTAATAATGGAAAAACAGTGTTAATTGAAACCTTGACATTTTCCAGACCATTAAGTTGTAATTGGCACATAATGGGAGCTGTTCTGGTCCATTGAATAGATTATACGCATTGTAAAATGTGTTTAAATAATATTGACATAAGAGATAAGCCACAGATTCCTAGGATCTGTAATGCACTGTATGAATAGTAATATGCATTCTCACTCCATGTATGTAATTTTCATTAGTCATAATGGTAATTAAGCAGCATGATGGAGAGGAGATCCAGAATGTGTATGAATATCTGAATATCTATGCATGTACCAGGTCGAAAACTTCATGTATGAAATCAAATCTGGATTACAAGTCACTCAAGTTTGGAGGCAGGTTTGGCATTGACTTGGGTTTTAGTTGCTAATTTAGAATTAATAGCATTAAAATACTAAAATTTTAAGAAAATAGAAAGATCATGGCCACATCTGTTTTGTTCCTCTCTGTGAACCTCAGCGAAAATTAGAATTCCGTGGCCCTAGGCACTCTAAAATACAATGAGAGATGAACCCTGCCCCAAAATAGTTCACAATATACTCTTCTGAAATCAGTTCACCTTGAGGGAGATCTGAACACTGTATCCAGTTTTATAAGTGTGCTTAATATGTTGTTGGAGAAAGCTAATGTTTTTCTTTGTTTTTTTCTCCCCCCTCCCCCTTTCTCAATCTTCATACAGAGTTTTCAGAATATCTACAACATCCTCAAATGGGTATTCATTGTATTCCCACAATTCTGCTTAGGCCAGGGTTTAATAGAACTTTCCTACAATCAGATCAAGTTTGACCTGACCAGCAACTTTGGAATAGATTCATATGTGAGCCCCTTTGAGATGAATTTCCTGGGCTGGATTTTTGTGGAAATGGCTCTGCAGGGAACACTACTTCTTCTTTTACGGCTTTTTCTTCATTGGGACCTCCTCCAGAAACCAAGGTGTGTTACATTTATATTCTTCCACAGTGGACACTGAACTAATTTTTAAAGAAAGAAAATGGTGGATTCCTTTGAACACCTGATGATAAATACTTCTGATAGCATGGTGTATTTGAATTAGTGAAAACTGCAGAAAAAATACAAATAGTTGCTGTTTCCTTTGGATTCTGCTGAGATTTGAACACCAAGCTTTACGGGATTGCAACCAGAGAAGTAAAACAGAGTTATTCAGAGTACAGCAATGTACAATTTGCCATGTGTCATTTGTTATTAACTTCTGTTTTAGGGGACAGTGTTCAATTAACAGCATGGTCAGCTCTTCAGAAGATGTTGATGTAGAAATGGAGCGACAGCGACTCTTTGGTGGAAGAACTGGTAATGATGTCCTCCTTCTGTACAACCTCAGGAAGTGTTATGGAGGTTTCAGTAAGAAGAATACAGCTGTGGAAAGCATAAGCTTGGGAATACCAAGGGGAGAGGTAAAGAGGTCTTTTGTTTTTCCTTTCAGAAAATAACACTTCATTCTCATTAATTAATTGTTCTGACATACTCAGGATATCTACAATCAAAGACCTGTAGGGAGCAGCAGAGCAATTTTCAGTTGTAATTTCTGAAAATCAATAACCGGATGAAAACAGAAGCTCTGGTGGTGTGTAAGAAGCAACTGTGCACTTATTTTTTGGGTTACAAATTCATCAGTCTTAATGTTTTCTTCTTGCTTATCTTTACCAAGTTATTGTTTTATAGGCTAACATAAAGAAACAAGTAGGTAGCCTAGCAGTTCAATATCTGAAGAGAAAGCAAAGAATACCTAGCTCCATTGCAAACTTTGGACTGAATCCTGAATTTGTCACCAAGGCAAACTTGTCCACATGCTGAAATCATTACAGTATATTCTAATATAGCATATAATATACTAATACTCTATTTTAATAAACTGAAATTTAGCACTGAATATGGTAGTGCTAGAGATTTCAGAACAGCATTTTTTGTTTGTTTGTTTGTTTTCATGATTTTGATGCTTTTGGGAATTGCAGATATTAATTTCAAAAATATTGATAAAGAAAAGACTTTTCTTGGTTGCTGATAGCAAATTGGAAGATATCAGAAACTAGTGCATGGTAAAGCAGGTCCAGTGATGTCCTGCCAGTTGTTGAGTAACGGGTAATCAGGGGGATGTCATTGCTGATTAAAGCCTATTTATCAATAAGAATGTTGATGAAACAAGTATTTTAGAAGTTATGAAGTGGTATATGTAGACTTAATACGAATCCTGTCCTAACTTAAGCATATATTCATTGCAGCTAGGGGCCTGAAATAATGTCAGAGGCAGTGTCTGTCTTGGCTGTTTGGTGTTCATTTACTTGTACAGAGTGGAGCAGCCCATGAGAAAAAGAAATATCGACTCTATAGACTGGTAGTCAGGGCTCTTAAATAGGACATGAGGTCCTCAGGTCCAAATTTAGCATTTGCTAATAATATGGATAAATAATGCATTTAGTTACTGGGCAGGGTTTTAAGTGGAGGGCTAGAATCCTAAACAAGTAACTTTTAGGAATTAGGTTTAATAAAAAAAAAAAAATCTTTTTTTTTTTTTTTTGTTTTGAAAACTTATTTTCCATGGGAAAGGGAATTTGCACATACAGTATATCCACATGCAGTATCTTACAGACATATGATAGGAAATATGAAAAGGGGAGAAACTGTTGAAGAATTAATATTACTTATTTCTTTCAGTATAACAGATTGCTTTTGCTTTTGCTCTTTTTTTTTTTTTTTTTTTGATCTCTGTTAGTGTTTTGGACTCCTGGGAACAAATGGAGCTGGGAAAAGCACAACATTTAAGATGCTGACTGGAGATATCATCCCATCTGCAGGACGTGCAGTTATCAGGACTCCTACAGGGTAAATACCACAGGGTTTGATCAGAATAGTGCTAATTGATAATGCCAATGATCAAAGACTCAGCACATCTTCAGTCCTTTATACTGTACTCTAAGGACCTTTTTTGTTCCCTTTTAAATGTATATTGCTTTATTGCTGTTAAGTCTCTGCAGGAAAGCTTTTTAGCATTATTTAATTCCATCTGACAGCTCTGTTAATTGAGAATAAACTTGTCTGGTAGCAAAAGAGCAGGTTCTAGGAAGCCTTTAACACACAGCCTTTAAAAATTGTAACAAAAATCTTAATGTACAGTATGTCTGGATGTATGGACATATATCCCCCATACTAGTGCTGCACTGAAAGGTTTCCAGAGTTAGGCTGATGAGCAGTGCTTCAAGTGGATAATTTTTAAATGTTTTCTGACATTTGTGTCCTTCAGAGTCATTAATTAATTACTTGGTCAATACGCTATGTAGTTCAGGTAGGAGGTAGTGTTGGTGATACTGAGACCTACCTTGATGGAGTCATAAGTGAATAATGGACTCTTGGGGTTAGATGTAACCAACATTTACCTTTTTCCCCAGCAAAATTGGAGGGGAAGTAACTATTTTTTAGTGAGAACAAAGTAAAATGTATATGTGTATATATAAATGTATTACAGGCTAGTTAAAAAATTTAAAACATTTATTTTCCTAAATGATGTCTATTCCAAAATATGTGTTTTACAGAAGTACAGGTGAAGTGTTTAATTCAGAAAATTTTTAAAGGAAGCATTTTGTAATTTCCAAAATGACAAGTTACATTTCTTCATTTTAGAAATTAAATGCTTTCATAGGTCAGTATTTGCTCACTTCTTTACAAAGACAATGATCAGCAGATTTAATTTCAAAATGTAAGTAGTTTCAGTCATTGCAAAATTCAGTTTTCTGGAAAGTTTAGACTTCTTTTGAAATGGACACCATCACCTCTACCAATCATAATCTTACATAAGTGTGTTTTGTTTGATTTTTGTCATGATCTTTCATAAAAACTTTTTTTTTTAATAAGAGATTCAGTGTAAAAATAATTTGATAACAAAGAACTCCTAAAATGACCATCAAATAATTGTTAATCATGAAGAAGGAATGACTGAAGAGATTTAGGAAAAATGATTCTTAAGAGAATAAGGAGTTATATGAGTGAGGCTTTACAATGGTTATAGAGACTTTTAGATAGTTGTTGTCATTTATAATTTCCCAGAACATAAGACAAAAACGTTCAGATATTAAGCAACAACAATAACAATAACAATAACAGAAGAGATTTAAAATTAGGTAAAAATTAACATTTGGTGTTCTTTGGAACCAGTGGAATGGTTTGTACCAGGATATCATGAAGGTCAGAAGTTTAGCATGGGTCTGAAGAGGATTTGAGATCTACAGAAATAAAATAATCTGTATTAATTTTTATAAGATATTGCCCTCAAGGCAGTATTTAAGCTCCCCTTTTTTGTTTAGATTTTGAGGTTTTAATGGGACTTGCCTTTGGCCCCACCTGTGCATTCATGTATTGCATATGGCTTTCCCTGTCAATGTTGTACCAGATCTATTTTTGGGAAATGATTTGATCTGGTGGGGCAATTCCAAAATTTTAATATCCACTTGAAAGCAAGTATAAAATTATAAGAATATATTTCACCATCATGTGTATTGGCACTTACACTATGTTTATTGACTACGTGGCTTATTTTATCAGAACCCCCTTAAGATAACTTTCCAAAAAACCACAAAACAATTTAACAATGCCTGTATTCCTTTTACTAGATGGGTTTTTATGTACCTATGACTAACAGATAAAAATTCTTCTGAGGTCAACTTTAATATGCTACTGGCATTTAACAATAGGTTAAACGCTCTTCTGGCACATCATGTGTGCTACTTTCGTTTCCCCTACCGTGTTTTATAAGTCCAACATGAAAACATACTTAGAGATGGAAGGTTATTTACTGTATGCTAAAATAGAGGTAATGAAATTTGGCACATTTAGGAGGCTCGAGAGGAAGCTTTAGACATTTGCATTTAAGCGTCCAAAACACCCTTGACAACATTAATTATCAGACTGTATCATGGTGGTGTCAATCCAGGTTATGGATTTTTATGTGTTTTAAGTGGCTGAAGTCAGGGTAAAACTCATATTCCCAAGTTTTCAAAACTTATTACTTACTTGAGAAGGCAACCTCAAGCAAAAGCTGCAGTTACACAGTAGCTAAACTTGGAAAAACAAACACCTTGGAGGCTGGGAGAAGAGATTGTTGTCATTCCTGACTTTGTTCCGTGCTTCATACTTTGGCAACTGTTATTAAACAGATTATGGTGCACTGTGTTGCTGTGCTACTGAAAATCACTAGGGGGCAAATTCGTTGATTCTTCCATAGGTAAGATTGTAACCATAGAACTCTTCCTCAAAGGTTGAAGAATGACTAAAGTTACTCATCCCAAAGACTTGTAGGTGGATTGCTTTGTATTTACTCCGGACATAAATGGAGGAAGGGAGATATCATGGTATGAAGTCTTCCCCTTTTCTTACTCCAGTAGAGTACTTAAAAGCCTGGTACGCCTTGCAGAGAGGAAGAGAGGAGAGTCAGCTGAAGAAAGCAGTTGCTGGTCACAGCTGCAGACCATTTGCTGGACAACAGATCTAGATTTCTTTGTTTAAAATCTGTCTTGAGGCAGCTTCCATAGAGACGTTAACTCTGATAGTGATTCCTGAAGAATAATTTCGGCAGCAGCTTAGACGTAGAACCCATCACTGTTGGGTTTGACTGGAAGGAACACAACCTTTGTCCCCTGCGACCCTGAAAGGAGAGGCTACTATAATCTGATGTATCCTTCATGGTGCATTCTTCATGATCAAATAATGAAATGAGTATGCAAAGTTATTATTATAAATATTGGAGAATGTAACTAATGTAACTCCATGCAGAAAACCCTCAATTCATAACAGTTCCTGTTTCCTTGAATACCTATGCTTGAAAGTTCCTGGTTTTAAAAAACACAACAAAAAAGCCCCAAACAAAACCATATGTACATTTTCCTGATTGCTACAGCAATCATTTCACTGAATTTAAAATGAAGTCAGAAGTGTCTGTTTGAGACAGGTGCACTGAAAACAGCTTTGAATTTTACAAGACAACTTTTGCACCTTTGTACATCACAGAGGACTAGAAATGGAAGATGAGCTTTTTCAGAAGTGCATATTGAATTGCAAAGTAGAATTTTGGGAAGTTCAACCTAAACTGTCTTGGAGGTGCATGGGGTTATATAGAAAGCACCTCACACATTGATTATTAGTTTTATTCAGGGAACTCCTGTGAGATTCTCAAAGAAAATAAGAAAAATATACTTCTGAGTGGTTGCTGCCTTTTTAACAGGGCAGAAGAGCAGATTCAGGTACTTCTAAAAGATTTGTTGGCCTCTAGGTTGTTTGTTTGTTGAATGTTTAATACCACAAAAAAAAGGAGCTTATTCCTAAGAATCTGAGAGAAAACTGTGTCTGTTCTCATACGAAAAGCTTAGTAAACTGTGTAAAAGCTAGAGGTTATGTAACGGTTTTCAGTATCACTGAGATTCACAAGAC
>NW_009648061.1:5944927-5952145 GCF_000708025.1 Charadrius vociferus
AAATCAGGGTTTCCTGGTATTCTTTTTGATGGGGGCATTCTTTTGGGGAAGGGAAGGCTTCTGATCTGTTTTTATTAAGCTTTTCTCTTTTTGATACACTACAAATTAAATAGACATTTTAAATTCACTATGTGCCTAAACTTTGTATCTTACCATTTGCATGGCAAAAGCACATTTATAGTACACAAGATGAGTAGTCTACCAAAAAATCTGCTTTTAAAAAAAATTTTCATATCCTGCAGAAAATGTTTTTAGGCAACTTCTAATCTTTGCAGTCACATTCCGGTTGTAACTGTGGTGTGATAAAGATACTCCAGTAAAAGAAATAATAGGAGTTTTCACCAACCACAGCCAATCTTGTGAAGATAATAGCAAAATACCATTCACAGGAGAGTTTGCCTTTTTTATTATTGTGTGTACTTCATTAACATTGCCATTATCAGTAACATATCTGTTGAAATGAAACATAAAAGTAATTATCATATAGACAGTGTGTCTCCATATTAAGGATGTTAGCAACCCCAATATTTAAAAGTGCCAAAAGAAGAAGCAGCATTGAAACAGTTAATTTGAAAGACGCGGAAATAAAATTCTGATACTGAAGTACCAGCAGTCCCTCCCATAAAGGACAGAAATATCAAAAGCCAAAAGTAAAATGACTAGAAAAGAGAGTATCTTAATAACATTTGCTTAACTGTATTTATAAATTATGGTGCTATAAGACATTAGGAGACTCTGACTGGCTATTGAACAAGGTCCATACAAAAGAGCTGTCAAGCTTAAATATGTGTATAGTTAACTGCATGCTCTGCTTGACATTTAGAAGGATTTTTGTGTTCTCTGTAGCACAGCTGTTCCTCTTTAAGAGTACAAACGGACTCAAATTAGCTTATGCTTAGCTCTGCTGCCATAACTAGATGCCACTAGTGCATCAGCTAGCTGAATGAAAGTCAGTGTATAAAACTGTAAGCATTTTCGTAGTTACATTTTCTGTCAAATAACTTGAAGAAGTAAGGTCCGTATTAAATATATACTAAGAAAAGCTGACACCTAACAAGGTGATAAAGCAAAAGAGAACAAAGTGAGTCCTCATACTCTTTGAATCTCTGCTGGACTGATGTATCAGCAGATATTGTACATTTGTTCCACTTTTTTCTTTTTTTCTGGAGTGTACGTTGACCATTCTTTGTTTTCTTCCCCTTTCCATATTTGTGTCTAAACTTTTTTCAGTGACTGTCATAAAACTTCCCTTAACTTAGGAGGGCTAAACACAACTTGGAAGAGAAAGTGTCAAAATCCTTTTAAATGTCATGTCAAGATCAATGTAAAATAATGAGTAACATGACTAGTGGTTTATTTGCCTTTTTGACACTCTATTTTGCAGTGTTTGACATTGTGGTTTGCTGAATAGAGTTGACTTTAAGTTCATACTTAGAGTGAAGTCTTACTTGTAGTGGGGTACATAGAAGAAGAAGTAGGTAAGTCGGGTGTTGTCTTGTTCATAGGTTGCCCCACTGAGGCCTGAAGCATTTGGCAGTCTTCCCCATGTAATTAATTTATCTCTCATGAATTTCATCTTCCTTCTGCACAGAGAGATCCTCCATTACAGCAACTCCCCATCCTATCTGAATTAAGTGTCAGTCTTTCCAGTTGTTGAATTACGAAGTCATAGGACCAAAGAACTGCTTTCCAAAGAGGGGAAAGTGAAATATTTCTTTATAACTGGAACTTGGACTCTTTTGATAGTTATGATATTCAGCTTGATGAATAATTAAAAATGCAATTCAAATAGCTTTACTTGAAAGGCAGAATAAATTTACATCAATATAATGGCTGAGATAGCTGTTGTTACACTGTATATCAGTATAATTAGTTTAATTATAACTAAGCTACAGTTACATTAATTATATTTTAACCTTGATTTTTTTATATTGTTAATTGGGCATTAGTATGCACTGAATTGGATGTGCCATTAAGAGTACAATGGAATGTCTAACTACTTTTGCAATTTGTAAATTTGTATTTCATTTTGACTCATTAATGGAATTTATATCTCTATAGAAGCCATTGTAAGTACCATATATATCACTGCTTGTATTTTAACCGCATTCCAAAACTGCAGAAAAAGCATACAAAAGAGAAGCAAAGTGCACAGTGCAGTCAATAGTTAAATATTTTTTCCAAAAACAGCTGTAAGCCTGATATGAAGGCTACTAAGCTGTCTCTGGAATTGAAACTGAGGTGTACTTTTGAATGTCAGCCCACAGCTACCAATAAGTTATGTTGCCGATAACCACTGTTAAAATAAGAACTGAATCTAGTCTTTGCAATAATCAGCCTAGCCTTCTGGAAAATACAGGTCCAGTTCAAGCACGAGAAGGCAACAGGTTTTATCCAAGATCATTCTCACTGGTTCGAGTGTTTTGATTTCTTTTCAGTGCCCAGAAAAGTCTTTCTGTCTGGAGTGCCACATGCCACCCCAATGTAGCCTTCAGGGCTGGAACCAAATTTCAGAGGTTTCTTCCAATGCACAAAAGAAATGGATCAATGTAAAAGGCCTTAAAATGATCAGCGAAGGAACAACTTTGAATCACAAATTTTATTCACTCAGAGTTTAGTTTTTTTATCCCCAGTATCTTGCAAGTCTTGCAAGTTTCTTACATTGATAGTAAAAAACTCTGTAAGATGAGCAATCCAAATTTATGGAAGCCTCCTTGAGTTCTGTTTTTTTGTTCAGGATATTTTGCACCAAAGTATCATAACTCTCACTGTATAAATGGAGACCAAAGCATGTAGAAAAGGATGGAATGTAATAGCTTTCATGATTCAAGTGCTAGACTGTGCTGTTTTTCTTGAGGATGCAGTGCATTCTATTGTCCTTTTCCAAAAGTGTACTAGAAATGTAATTTTACAACTTTAAAATTTCATTTATCATATAGTTCTCTGGACATGTTCTGTTGGTTTTGTCTGTTGCAGCTCTTCCACTTTAAAGGAAAAAATAAATAGTAAATGAAAGTATTGAGTGAGGATAGCAACATAGTCTAAAAATTAAGTCTCTACTAGGAAGGAGAAACTCATCTTCCATGTTAGTTCTATGTTTTAACTTGATCAGGATATGTAATCAAAGTTACTAAGAGAATTTAAAGATAATTACTCAGTGTTTTTATAATGATACAGGAAGTCCTGTATTAGTTTAAAAGTCTGAGTTCCTGCCTATAGTTTTTAGATATTACACTGGAATTGATTGTGTCTACTGTACTATGGACAGCAAGGCTGAGAGGGTGAAGGGTTGGAATCTCTACTTACATGTGCTTTCTCTCTTTATGTATAAAATGAGTTGATTTTTTTCTTCCTGTATGTCCTGTTGATAATATGAACGGCCTAATGAGAAATGCTAGCAAGTTGATAATAAAAGGGCAGAAAACAAATGTCTGTTTTTCCCTAGCTTGAGAAAAAAAAATCAACATTTTGCTGCATGCTGATCTATATTTCAGAAAATATTAAAAAATATATTTCCAATTGGATTCTGATAACATCATATATGAAGATGTGTGTTAAGGAAGAAGAGGAGTACAAGTAGTTTAATGAATGGCATCAGATTTTTATTTTTTTTTTTTGTAAAGAAAAGCATTTACAATATATCATTTAGTGAAAAGGTTTTCTGGTATCATGCCGTCACTACTTGAAATGTTCATTTCATTTAGACCCATGAAAATGAAATCTGAGAGATTAACTGAATTTCAAGGAAAATCAAATTCCAGAGATAAGGGCAGTTTTTCTGTTACATGTACTATAATTAAAAATTATGCTGTGGTATTTTTTTCATCTATTCTTTCACTATTCAGAAAAAGTTTAGGACCTGGCTAAACAAAACTGAAGGGATGGTCTCCAGCTTTTCGATTTGGAAATCTACTCAGTGATATTGCTGAGGAAAGAATAGGCATTGTACTACTATACACACACCGAAAAAGTCTCAATAAAAGACCAGAGTCCTCATATGGCTTTTATTTTTTTCTTCTGGTCAGATTGTTTTCTGCTTTGACAGGTACAGAGGTGGAAAAAAATTTGGTTCATGAGTTCTTTAGTGGTTACATTATAATCTCTTTATTAATGGGAACTCTAAGTGTTCAAGGTCAGCACTAAAGGATAAAGTTGCAAGATAAGGACCAAACTGAGTAAGAATATTAAATGATCTATTCTCACTGTCCTCTTCCTTTATGAAAGCTAAAGGTCAGTGGGTGGGATATTGTTCATCTAAAGCTGTGTGCTTTACAGGAGGGACAACACTAAAATTGCATCTATACAATTACCACTGGGGACAGTGATGTTTTTTTTTATTTCCTGATGCAAACTGAGTAACTATTGTCTAATATAGTTCTAGCTAAAGAACATTAGATGTCTGTTATTTTTTGCAGCCGTGCATACTTATTTTTTGTTCTTCATGGTATGGACCCATTCCAGACTAGACAGCTACAGGGTTTGTGCTGAGTAAATGTCCCTGAAATTACCCCTGAGTGTGATTTGTTCTCTTGTGACTGAACTTGGCATATTACCAAAAGCCCAGTCTCTTGTTTCTCCAAAGACAGCAGCTGCACCAAAAGGAAACCTTGTTAGCGTGCCTGGATCTTCCTGGTAAAACAAACCTCAGACACATCTCTCTGTGTTCAGCAGCATCTAGATAGCATTTCACTGTTGACAGTGTTTCATTGTGTTACAGTTCGTTAAATAAGGAACGCACCACTTCTGACAGGTTATGCAAAAAGATCAACATTAATCAATCCATATCTTATGGTAAAGATGACCTTAAAAATAATTTAATTTGATTTAGGTATGGCTGGAAACTAAGCTGGTAAAAATTCTGTACATACGTCATTTAAAATAACCTATAAGTGCATATAAATTAATGAGGAAGTACAGTCCTGCTATCCTCTTTCCCCGATCACCCCTTTTCTTTTTTTGCTAAGTCTTTGTCTAGAGAGATGTCTACAGGCAGTTGACTTCCTTGTCACCATCCAAACCTACAAAGATACTAAAATTTTATATCTTTGCCATTAAGAGTAAAGGACCATTCTAATTAGTCCCCAGCAACGTTCGTCATAATCATGATAATTTATCTTTTGATAGCATTAAAATGTGTTTTGATTCTGTGGTTCATTATGTAAAATGCAGAATTTGTGTTTTCTTTTTCTCCCCAGACTCCTGAATCTTGTTAACAGGAGATACATATTTATATTTTCACTAGTGCTGGTATTTGTAGATCCTGCATTTAATACGTTTACTTTGTGTCTAAATGATTAATCATATTTTTAGTTCTCTTAACCAGAAACGTAGAAAACCACTAGGGGGAAAACCATTCTGCTACTCAGAACCTTTTAAAAACTTTTTTCTTTCAAAGCTCAGATTTTTGTTATTAAGTATCTTGATTTTGACAGGTCTTTTCTGTACATGTAAATTAGCATCATTGAATGTTGAATTAGATGTTGGAATAAATAGGATAGATTTAGTGTCATTATGGGTAATGAGACACCCTTGCAATCAAGCTTGCTTCTTAGCAATGAATGTAATTTCAAGTAATGCTGTACAGCTACAAAGTGATGGCCAAAATCTCTTAAATCAGGATAATGCCTTTTTTTTTTCCCCCTGTATTGTCTTTTAACCTACTAGGCTTTAATAGTCTGCATTTTGTTTTACTCTTGTTTAGAGAATGCACACATGCATATGTGTGGGGACAGACACACAAAGAATATAGAGCAGCATTTCCCTCTCACTCTCTCAACTATTGCCCCTTTAATATTGAATGTGATGCATGCAGTATGGTTTTGAAATATGTCTCCTTAGAGCAGGGTCTACTGAAGAGATAAGGGAGGTAAACCTGGTAAGAATTAATTCTCGTAGATCTATACTCCTCCTGCATTGATCTGTTGACCTCGACCCACACACCAATAGAATAGTGACGCGTGGGTGGCAGCGCTAAACCAAAAGGGACAAAAAGCATGCATTGCGTGTGGGTGACACTATGGGAAGTGATCATAGTAAAGAGATTCAAACTCATTTACCTATGGAGTTGAGAGTGTGTTTGTCTTGAAGACACTGTATCCCGAGGCTGAAACCCAGAGCTATGTTTTTTTAAAACAACATTCAAGTCTTTTGCTTTTTCTTTAAACAGGTCTGAAATGGATATACTGTCTGCTAGCTCTGAAGGCATTCTCATTGGCTATTGTCCACAGCAAGATGCTCTGGATGAACTTTTAACAGGTTGGGACCATCTTTATTACTACTGCACGCTGCGTGGAATTCCAAAACAGGATATCCATAAGGTAACTATCCAGAATAGATTTGCAGGGGGAGCTGAAGCTAAGTTGGACTGCAGAGTTTATAAAAAAACTGTATCTTTTTTACATGAGAGAATAACTAATATTTCATCTTAACAGCTTTAGCAATAAGATTTTTCATTACTACTACTTTATTTTTAAACCACATGGATTTTTTTTCTGTCTCTTATGCCAGTTCAAAACACACTAACGTCACAAGATAGTAAAATAGCACTAATGCAAATGAAATCTCAGGCACAAAAACTCTAAAGGAAATGAAATTTATGAATGGTTCAACACCTTCATTATCCCTCTTAGAGAACTGGGAGGGAACACCATATGTCATGCATCTATGAAAACTCTTTTCTTCAGAAATGGGATTAAACTCTGAAGGAATTAAAAACTGTTGAATGATTATATAAATAAACCAAACATCTGTGTGCTGAGATGGCAGCTGTCAGGACTCCGCTAGTAAATGTCTTAAACTTCACAAGATGATGGCTGCATTCAAATTGCTTGCTGGGAGCAGTCCCTAAAATATTCCAGCTGCCATACCAGGCTTGCGGTTGTCCAAGGAGAAGAGGCCAAACCCACGTCAGAAAATGCTTGAAGAGCTTACTAGCATAGATGGTGACAATACCTAGGAATGTCACTGAGAGGTTTTGAATTTACAGATACAGATGTAGCTGTGCTGACCAGCGCACAGTGCTCTTTTTCTGTAATGAGGCAATCAGTCAGCGAATACCAGAAATGAAGTACCAAACAGATGTGAGGTGTTTTTCTGTGTCTGCAGGTAGAAGTTTCTGAACCAACCTGGACTTGAGCAGCTCAGTCTCTTACGCTTAATTGCATCTCTATTAACATGAGAAAACTGGAATGTGATATGAAATCAATTTCTGTCATTCCT
>NW_009648061.1:5952223-5958440 GCF_000708025.1 Charadrius vociferus
CAGTCCTGCTGTATAAATTAGTCCCAGGTAGTTGCTGTGGCTCTAAGATTGTCCTTGCAACCTCCAGAATGCTGCCCGTTGTCTTCCTTTTCCTTTTTCCAGAAGCAAAACTGCATGCAACCGAAATATCTTTTTTTCTACCTACCCAGCATTTTCCTGGCTACTGTATCAGGGTCCACTAAGTGGTTTACAGTCAGTTCCTTGTCTGTATATGGCCGCCTTCTGGTTCTTCACAGCATTTTTTCCCCCAGCAGCTAGGCAATAGTCCAGAAAAAGGTATGATTCCTACAATGGGACACTGAGTATTCAGAAATAACTTCCATCGTGCCACAATAATTGCATCAGGACAGGCAATATTTTTAATTTTTCTTGGCTTAAGGTAATCATTTGCGTGTTTCTGAATGAGCGACTGGAGGGAAATAAAAGATTCTTACAGGTCTTTGCCCCTTCTCTTGGGCAGTATCCTGCCTGGCTTTTAACTGACTGTTTTAACAGTGCATTTCTTGCAGGCTGCTTAGAAATCATCATACAGTCTTTTATTTTGTTATTTTCTCTTCGTAACTCATTGGTGGTAGTTTTTGCTTCTGAGTACTAGCAGAGTACTGAAAACTTGAATATGTTTCCCTTGATCTAAAGGAAATATATTAAGGGATAATTGTTATTGCACTAAACCCCTCAACTATAATTACCTGTTTTCTCTGTGAACTGACAGCTCCTCTCTAACAGTTGGGCTAAAAGCCTATCATAACTAGCATCTATTATCGTGGCACTTTAATAGACACAAAGGTGGCAACAGATTCTGGCATCTCCTCTAGAGCTTTGTAGTCATTCAAAATGATGCTGTTAAATATCCGTACATCTTACATATGTTATTGAATGCTTTTGGTCTTAAATGTAGTTTAAAACAGGAATCAAAGTTTGATTGTTTAATGATGCAGCAGTGCTCTTAAAATGCTCTAAACATGGCTTTTAGGCCATGTTTTTTCTTATCATTTTCATAAGAAAAGACAATATATTCTTGTAATGCATATGTCCAAATGGTACACCGCATACTACAAATGAAGCAGTTTTTAAGACACCCTAAGAAGGGAAATTTCAGAAGCATTTGAATGGTAGAAGTACATAGTTTTAATTAAACTCACGTACTTTGGGTCATATGCATACAGTATTACTCTCAGCAAGCTCACTCCCGAGTATAGAGTAAGCATACACCCCATTTGTGAATAGGTTGAAGCAGACAAACCCAGGTGGATAGTGATCCTCTGAGAGAGAAATGGAGTAGGAATAAGCCTATGATGTAAGCTAAGAAGGACTTCCCCACAGTTAAAATAATTGCCCCAGCCGTATTGGAAGAGTTACTTTTATAACTGACTTGAATTTGCCAAGAGGGGTGTGTCTGAGAGAGCGCTGTGTAGAGCTTTTAGTGCTGTGCTACCTTTCTGACTCCTGGAGTCACGGACTCTTAGCTATTGTTTTACTTTAGTACTCACAGGTCTAAGGAAAAGCTGTTCAGGTGGCACTGGCAGACACCTTCTTATTGGTAACACCTCATCTGCAGACAACTGGTGACAGTAGCTTTGAGAAGTGCGAACTGATCCATGCATTATGCTTTAATCTTACACTCTGTGCAAGCCCTGTCAACACCAGGTAGTAGAGTGTGTCTGTATGTGCGTGTGCACATGAATCCTGCTGTCACTGCTTGATTTGTGACTCCTTCAGGTCATTCGGCCTGCCAGCAGCAACTGTTTTGGAGAATGAGGAACAGGATCAGGAGCTACGTGGAAGCTTGAGAATGGAGAGAGATCTGCGATATGCTTAAGGATGTGCATTTCATAAGTGAGCTGTCCCATGTGACACTGAGCTTTTCTCAGGTGCCTGGGAAGCTTTCCAGATTGTGATGAGGAGGATGATACCAACAGATTTCTATGCTGTGCCTGCAGGATGTCTCTCTGCATGTGTATATGTAAATGAACAATACTGCAAATGCTGCCTCCTATCTGTACTTGGTGAAGAGCCACAAGAGTAACGTGGCTTCGTATACTTTCTCTGTAGATAATGTGAGAATAGCCCTCTCTCTGAAATATCTGGCATTCATAAAACCCATTTCAAATGCAGAAGTATTTAGGAATAGTTGGTGTACCTAAGAGCTTCCACTTTATGTTCAGATCCAGCTATTCTCTGGGCAGTTACTACACAGCTACTCCAACGTCAGTTCTCAAAACCATTTGGAGAATGGTTCCTCAAATGGTGCAATAATTCATGTACGGATTCTTCTTCAAGTGAATCAAAATCGATTCTGTGTTATTTAGAGATGAGTTATGTTACTGTGCTGCACTGGGAGCAGAGAAATGTTAATCTGATTATCCTGGACCTTAGGTGATCTAGGTGTAGGTTTAGACTAGTCTCTACAGGCAGCCTTCTCTGCCTTCATTTCATATTGTGATATAGAGATTGTTCTTCCTTTCAGTTGTCCTGATTTTTTGTCTGAATAGATTGCAAAGCAGACTTTGTTGCCATATGCTTGCGATCAAGGCACCAAAGGGCTCCTGCAAATAATGTTTAGCTACTCTGGTTTACCTCCATCAAAAGCTGAAATGCAGCTATCTCAGAGAAAAACAAATGCTTTTGTCAGCGGGCCCATCCGACTGTGTGGCATTGCTCTCAAGTGTTGAACAGCTGCTGTGTTTCAACTCAGAAATGGCTGGTGCCTGGAGAAAGTGTGCATTTTAGTTGCCTATAAAGAAAATAAGGCCTGGGAATGCTTTGGAATAGCAGCTGAATGGAAATGTAAGCTGTTATTTTCTCATTCCCTCCTGTCTATGATACGGCGCTCCAAGCCTGCCTCTGATTGTTTATCAGTGTTTATGCTAACGTGAACACACACATATTCCAGAGAGCACATGATTTTGAGGTGGAAAGCAACATACCTTCACTTTGTTTTTTAATAAATTGGCAAGCAGGTAGATGACTTGCAGGATGTGTTGCTGCTAAAATAATCTGTTGAAGCACTGACTTCAAGGATCAAATCCTTTGCTAGACAGATTTATCAGCAGCAGGAGTTAAGTGCCTGACATAAAGTTGAGTGCACTTAATGTTCCAAAACAGTAATTAACTGAATGGGAAAGGAGGAGAAAAATGGGTCATTTGCTATCAATGTTAAGCTTCATGTAATGTGAAGTTTTACTTTACTTCCCAAATTTGCTCTGAAAGTTTCTTTTTGCTGCAAAACTGGAAAAGTTAGAGAACAGTTTTTGGGCTACTTAGACAGATAGTAATTTGACATAGTGTTTTAAATTCTTATTTTTATTTCTTTAATATATCAAGTTTCAATATCTCAATTTAAAGCATACAGCTTGTTAAAATATATAAAATATTAACACAACATTAAATGACATCTGTCATTTGCATTAAAACTTGTGTTACAAAACTCAAACCAAGCTTCATCAGGCCTTCAGAGGCAACTTCTTGGAACATCAGTATGGTTTCTCTTTACGTTAACTCTCCTGGAAGATTTTTGCACTGACTCTGGAATCTCATGTTATGTTGTATAGCTGCTGGAAACGGGAATCTGTACATCCATTTTGTATGGACACCGTACAAAATTAGTGTGTACAGTTCTATAAGATTCTGGGGTAAAGAACTATTTTCCCCTAGAAGTTTGACCAGGAGTATATCCCCTAGAAGTTTGACCAGGAGTATATGCTTTCCTAATGTAAGAAATCTAACAATTCTGAGTTTACCCTGAAGCAGAATGAATACTGTTTGGTGTGGAATTTATGAATGATTGTTATTTAGGATGTTTAAATTACACTGCATTCACTTACTTAGAACCTGACACTTTGAACGACTCTTTTGGAAGTGCGCAGTTATTTTTCAGGTGACTCTAGAATTCAATCCATGCTTGCAATCATTTGTACTAGGTATGATACACGTTTTCAGTATTAGTTCAGGTTTGCTTTATGAGGGTTTGTTCAAAATAAAATATCAAGAAGTTATACATCGTATTTTGTCAGAAGTGATGCAAAATTTATATACTGATGCATATAGCCTTTCAAGTCAGGACAGACACGCTGTCACATTTATAGTCTTCTAATAGATTGAGTCTTCACTAACTCCAAGTTTTTCTGGAAGACCTAGTAACTGAAAAATCTCAGTACCACTTAATTTTTCACTTGGATATTGATGGTAATTTTCAAAGAGAGTGGAATAACAGTAGCATTAGTGGTTATATAATTAGTATCACTTACTCCTTTTCAGTGAGGTAGATGTGTGTTCTGGTTTGGCCCAGACTGGCCCCTGAGGCAAATGACAGATGGTCTTCCCCACCACTCTCTCCAAGGAGAGGGGGGAGAGAGAGAAAGAGACTTATGAGTTTAGAAGGAACTAAACTACTTTAATGAAATATTGATACTAAAATAACAAAAACTAAATAATGAAGTATACACAAAACTCTATCAAGTTCCCAGGATGACGATCAGGTCACCAGCAGGCACTGGGGAAGTCCCAGACTGGAGACAATGACAGATGGGAACTGGATGCCAGATCTGGATTCAGGAATGCAGGAGCTGGGATCAAAGGCAGATGAACAGACAGTGCTCCTCAGACGTCGGCCATTGAAGAAAGAGGGCTGACCCTTTGATCCCTCAGCTTTTATACTGAGCAAGAGGCAGGTGGGATGGAATACCCTGTTGGTCAGTTTTGGGTCACCTGTCCTGTCCGCTCCTCCCCACAGGACCCCTCTACACTTTTCTGCTTCCGACCCTCCAACGGGACAAATAACAGTTATCTGCCTGCGGGTGTTATAGCAATAAGTATAAGCAAGAGCCTCTCTGCATACCATGCCTGGGCATCAGCTATAAACATAGGTCTTATCACCCTGAGAGAGTGAACATTGTCTGCACAATGTGCTGTTAATTTCAGTTGTTAGAGAGGCCCAGCTAAGAAGCGAAGTTACTGACCAAAATTGGTTCTGTTTTACCTCAAACCAGGACATTCCACCCCCTATTCCATACCATTTGCATCGTGCTCAGATCACTATTAGTTTTTATCTATCAAATCTATACACACAGGTCACTCATTTATGATTTATCTTTATACACAAAAGTTCGTGAAGTCCCTTTAGTTCATAATTGCAGGATTTCACCTATCATAGCAATGTGCCTCTTGGGTCCCTGGTGGATAGAGGACACTATGCCTATGTTAGCCTTTACTACCACAAATATGAACGTGTGCAGAAATTCAAGTTACCTTACTGCCTTTTCTGGAATGAAAGTAGTCTTTAGGAAATGCACAAAGTATTGGAGGATTTGGTTTAGATTTTACAGACTGAAGAGCTCATTTCAATGCCTATTCCAAAGCTAAGGGAACTAGTCCAAATTAATTTGGGGAAAAAGAACTTTTGCTAAAGATGTTAGAATTGATGGGGGAAAAGTAAATCACTTTAAGGAATATTGGAAAATAGGGAAATTGTTAGCTGATAGGTGTAAAGTCTGTTATAATTTGGATTTTGGAGGGGGGGAGGAGAGGAAGGAAGGGAAGTTTGAATACATTAATACAGCCATGACTAGATGTAAAACACCTTTATCATTCAAGTGCACTCACAATGTACATATTTGCATATAACTCTGTGTCTTTTAATTTGGTCTCAATGTTACCAACTTGCTAAATAAATTGATATATCTCCTCAGTCTTCGCTGCTGAAAGTAATTGAAACCAGAAATAGAACATCATGATGAATATGACAAGGAAGGAGAGAAGGTGCTTGTGTATATATCTCACATTCACTAAAGGAAGGAAACCATTAGAATTGTAAATCTCTTGCATAATTGTGTGTATCTGAAGATTTGTCACGTGTTCAATTCTGAATTTAAAGTAGTTTAAGAGGGATTTTTACTTTATAGTATGCTATGATACAAACCACAAGATACCAGTGGTTATGCAGGTAAGTTAAGTTATAATGGAGACATGTAGGCTTCTCCACAATATACCAAATACATAATATTTGTAATTTCATTCAAATGACTTTTTTGTGGTTGTTTAGGTGATGTTGATGAAACCGGGACTGTTATTACTGGAAATGTTATGATATACATTAAAAAAAAAGAGAAAAAGTTTTGGGGTCATTTATTGAAAGAAGAATGAGCTCTTTCTTATCTTCACTGAAGCATGCTCTGCAGTGCTCCTTCGAAATGTAAGGGTTGAAGAGGATAGCAGGAAT
>NW_009648061.1:5958470-5964771 GCF_000708025.1 Charadrius vociferus
CCAAAAAGGCCAATGGAATCCTGGGCTGCATAGGGAAGAGTGTGTCTAGTAGGTCGAGGGAGGTCATTCTCCCCATCTACTCTGCACTGGTGAGGGCACAACTGGAATACTGTGTCCAGTTTTGGGCTCCTCAGTTCAAGAGGGACAGGGAACTGCTGGAGCGAGTCCAGCGAAGGGCAACCAAGATGATTGAGGGATTGGAGCATCTCCCTTACGAAGAAAGGCTGAGAGAGATGGGACTCTTTAGCCTGGAGAAGAGAAGGCTGAGGGGAGACCTTATTACTTACAAATATCTAAAGGGTGGGTTGAAGGAGGATGGAGCCAGACTCTTTTCAGTGGTTCCCAGTGACAGGACGAGGGGCAATGGGTGCAAGTTGGAACATAGGAAGTTCCGTTCCAACACATGGAAAAACTTCTTTACAGTTCGGGTGACAGAGCACTGGCACAGGCTGCCCAGGGAGGTTGTGGAGTCCCCTTCTCTGGAGATTTTCAAAACCCGCCTGGATGCAGTCCTGAGTAATGTGCTCTGGGCAATCCTGCTTTAGCAGGGGAGTTGGACTAGATCATCTCTAGAGGTCCCTTCCAACTCTGGAAATTCTGTGATTCTGTGATTCCGTCTTTATGCTTCTGATGTAGTTCAGCCCCAAATCTGTTCTAATTTGATACATTTTGCACCAAAGAAGCGTAACTATATATCAAGCCAGATTGCAGTGTGCACTGCAGTGATCCCCAAGGTTTACCTTGGAAGTTCTACACATTCAAAGCAGCAGTGAAATGGGTACTATGAAATGATTCCCACCCCTTTCTTTTTACTTTAAGTAAACCTTGTCTTTCAAAATTCCCATAGCAGAGGACTCACCAGGCTTTCTCTCCTTGTGCAAAACCAAAGATGTTGTAGCCGTGAGTATCTGTGCATTGAATGCTTGAGTACATACCAGAGAGTTGGGATGATTCTACGTGTAGAACTGTAAACCTTACAAAGTCGATTCTTTTTAATGTTGCTCCCTACAAAGAACATCATGTTCATACCTGATACATGATTCAGTCTCCTTGGGGGCTACAGACTATCATAAGACTTACCTTACTTTGTATGTTTTTTTTCTTCTCTCTATGGCACTATTACTTGGCTTTCTAAATTCTTCTCTGTGCAATGTTCATTGCTTCTTTCAAGGTATGGCATTTTGCTGACTTAGTCTAAGAGTTTTGGTAACACTTCAAAGTGGTCTTAGAAATAGTGGTAGTGTTTATAGCTAAAGGATAGTTTTTACTACATTTCAGCTGTGATAGGTGATCCTCTTTTCCTTATTGTTTAATAAATCTTGAAGCCTGTTGTAGCTTGTGATATATGTTAATTTGGTGTAAACAAGAGATCACACAGTTTTCCCCTTTCTGCTCTTAATGTTTTATGAGCTTTTCTGTGCATTTCTCTCTAAATTGTTGGTGGATTTGTAGGAGGATAATCCTGTCATCACTAACATGCATGTATTCCCAGTGGTAGTAAAGTCAAGGCAGTTTAGTAGGTGTCTACCATGTGCTTTAGAGGTGTTCAATTTACAGGCTGTTATGGCATATAATGAGACCTATGTTTGGAAGTAAAATAAAACCCACCCACCCACCCAACCAACCATAAAAGCTCACTTATTTTATTGTAGCATATAGCTTAGACGCTTGACCATTTCTAAAGCCACAGAATGTTTGAATTTGCAGCACTTCTAGTGATATGCAGCAATAGTGTTTAAATGAAGGTAAACCACTGTGAATTAACCCTGAAATAGCAAAGACTTGAACTTTTTTGTGTAAAATTACCTGTGGGTGTTTTAATGGTTGTTGATTAAGGTTTTTTTTTTTAAAAAAGAAACTCACCGCATTTGATGTAGTCAGAGCAATATTTATGAAATGTAGCTTTTGTCTGAGAAATGTGCATTGCTGTCAGGTTATACATTGAGGCACACTGAACACATTAATACCAGTGCCAGGATCCATACTAGAATACTGCAGAATCTCACCACTGCAGCATTGTCCCTGCTTACAGAGAACTTGCTCTCGGAGGTGTCTCTTATTTTTATATGTAGCACTGAAAAATCTTGCTAAAAGAGTCATGAATATCTTGATCATTTCAAGTTTGTGTAAAACTGTCTTAGAAAAAAATGCTATTATGCTTATGGCAGTTTATTTGAAATGGATAGTGAATATTAATTCGCAATATTGTTTATTGATGTATTTTTTTTCTATTGGATTTCTGAATTAATTGGAGACTGTCCATCTGATCTGACTAATCCTTCCTTGCTTTTTGCCTGAATGTAGCGCAGAGGGTGCAGAAAGAATGCACCATACTGCTGGGGATTCTCTGGCAGTTGATGTCAGGCAATAGAGCACCACCAACTACTTGTTTTACAAGAATCTCCCAACTGTGATACATCTGGGTTAAAGACACACTGGCTCTATCACAAATTTCATCACCCCTTGAGGACACAGCCACCCAGCAGCATGCCACTAAACAGCTGCTGTTTTGCAGGGTGTGTCTGGCAGTGGTGAGTAGAGAAGTTGCTGCTGTGTCCCTCATGTTTTTGCATCCCTCCCTGGATGGTCCAGCAGTGATAGTTGACACAGGTGGAGCAAGGCTCTTGCTACTTTTAAAATTCTCTGGCACCGGTATTTGAAGGACTCTTGTACATTAGGGTTACCTCTGACAGGTAAAGAAGGAAGGCCATAGAAGACAGCATGAACATTGCCCCCAGCTGTGCTCATGTCCCGCCTCAGCTTGCTCAGATCTCACATACTTATTTTAAGCAATTACAACCAAAGCAGCTAGGGACAACTTACCCCTCTCAGTTATTAGGAAGGTATATTAATTTAACCCTAAGTTACTGTTTGTCTTTAAGAAACTCTAAATCCTTGACCTGTGAGTTGCTTTTCTGCCGTTTCCATCTTTTTGTAGCTGATGTAGAATTTCGTCTCCTGAATTTTCTGTCACTAAGATGTGTGATCAAATAAATAACGGAGAATGAGGTAAAATGAGGAACGCTTTAGATCATTGGCCCATCAATGCAAAATGAATGCAAATGACTGTTACTAGCAATGACAAGGCCAAATTTTCTATATAAGAAAATCCTTATCCTTTGTGGAGAACTAACGAGTCTCAGAGCAGCTTTTTGTGTGTGTCTAGGATTCAAAAGTAATAATATGCATCAAATGGGGGTAAATAAAGAAACAACATGTACATTTGCTTAATATGCATGAACAGAGTGTTCTTTCAATCTAAAACAAACACACAAATGCAACCTCATTTGGCTCATCTTTGTTGGCCTTGAAATTTCTGAACCACAGGTTGCAGAGGACCTTGTTAACCGGTTACACCTCAATGCCCATGCTGACAAACTGGTGAGAACATACAGTGCTGGCACGAAGAGGAAGCTCTCTACTGCTGTGGCTTTAGTTGGTAAACCCCAAATACTTTTACTGGTGAGTAAATGTAATACTGTGTCTGCGATAAATGGGTTACACTGAATTCTGTTCTTTTGTATGGTGCTCCAAAGAAAATCAGGTAGTTTCCTGATTATTCAGGGAGTAATTGATACACTACACAGATGTACAATTGTCCTCTTTGTTCTGCTGTATGAACACTTCTTATTTTATTCTCCAGTACTCACAAAAATAGAAAGTGAAGTTGTCTTCCTTCCCCCTTCCCCTTTTCCCTTCCCCTTTCCCTTTTTTCCACGGGGTAGTTGGGTGAGCAAGGAGAAAAAAAAAGTACCTAAACACACACAAATGCAACTGTAGCATCACATGCCCAAAATGGATATGTATTTTTTTAAAAAATATTTCCTTATGTAGAAGAAGAAAAAAAAGTAAAATATATTAATGCTTTATATATTCTTTACTTTGTATAGAACATGAAAAATATAGATATGAAATATTCTACTGGCTTCCTTAAGAAGCAAGATTCTTATTTTAATTAGTAATTTGGAGTTGGTGTTATTAGTTATTGACCCATCTTTTTCAGGATATTCATATTCCTTGCTACATCATGCTTCGTAAATCTGGCTAGTTCTTACATTTTTGTTGGATTCACAAATCATTCAATCAAACAAATGAATGATACTAGTTTTAGTAATTTATCACGTTATTTTGGTGCTTGCATCCTACTGCTCATTTGGGCCTGAAACTGGCCTTTCCGTTTTAAACAATGCCTTTTGTATTGAAGATCAGGGAATTACAAAGCTTTGGGAACTGCATCATTATGGTACCAGATTCTCTTTCTTGTCATTGCCTATTGTTTCACTGAAGAAAATTGAACATCCCTTTCTTAAGCCTTGGCTGGGAAGAGCTAAACCAGTTCAATAGTGGAGTAAACCTTTCAGAACTGTCAGAGTGAGACAATCTGCTTCCAAGGGGTGGAAACCAGTGCTTCCAGTAATAGATCAGCAGGCTGAGTAGAACCAGATAAAACTGGTGTTCTCATGGGTTTTATGTTTCAGAAGATCAGACCTATTTTGCTGTTTCTAACTTCCTATCATTGCCTCAATTCTGAGGTGAATTATTTTATTTACATTTTATGCTTATACTGACCCTGGTTCAGTTAGTAAAAGGAGGAGATAATCTTAAGTCAGTGCTTTTTCCTGATCTTAGAGAATGCTCCAACTGATTTTTAATGTCTTTATGACAGCATGCTACTGCAAGTATCCATTTCAACCTACTTCTTGCTGCAGGGCACAGACTATTGCATATGTAATGACAAAAGGAAAGAATAATATCTAAACATGTCAAATGCTTTAAAACGTTTGGCTGGCTTTAGAAAGCAAGCAGATTTTAAAGGAGCTATTCAGTATTTTAAAAGGCCTTATTTTGTCTGAAAGCAAGAACACCAATGTAAACCACGGAATCTGCTTTTAGGTTGCATCCAGGATCTCAGCTATTAATTTAAGTATTTTTATTTAGATATTTTTATGGCTTTTTATGTTTTCTCTGTTAGCTATCCACAGATAATAGGAGACTGGACTGAATTCTTTTTTGCCTCTGCCATTGGTAGCTAAGCACTAAAACCAGGATCAAACTGGATGTTTTGTTTACTTTGTGTCTCAAGAATTTTGCTTCCAGGTTTCTAATAGGTGCTGACACCTCTCATGAAATTCCTTAGTATAAAGAGCAACTGGAAGAGTTTCCTTCTCTCTAGTTTTGTAGTGACAGAGACTGTGTGTTGACAATCAGATATTCTTTCTGCTTCCACGAGTAGATGAAGTCAAAATTTGATTTAGTGAGGACAGCAGAATTAGATAGGAAGGGGACATGTAGTTTTTGTAGCTATGCTTCTTTCTCCATGAAAGCTGTCTGAGTGGGAAATGGGTTTGCCAGATGGCTTGCACTGGACAGCACTGACTGGGTTGTTATTTGATGTGGTGGATTCTCTTCACATTCGAGTTCCTCTCGAAGGGATTCTGGCAGTAACTGCTGGAGGGTGTTGAATCCAATCATAGTTTCCATATCTGTCCATGGGATGGGCAGTGCAGGCAGCTGGGAGTTACAGGACTTCTTCACTTGTTTGTACTCGTGGCAGATGTGCATGCAGGGGAGAAACAGGCACCCAACCCTCCCAGAAAGAGAGGAAAAACACCTTTAAGTATCTCCTATTTAAAAAAAGTATATGTGTGTATACATTATTAAACATAAGGACATAGGGTGTATCATCAGCAAGTTCGCAGATGACACCAAGTTAAGCAGGAGTGTTGCTTCCCAGGAGGATAGGGAAGCTCTACAGAGAGACTTAGATAGATTGGATCATTGGGCCAACCTCAATGGTATGAGTTTCAACAAGGGCAAGTGCCAGGTCCTGCACTTGGGCCACAACAACCCCATGCAGCACTACAGGCTTGGGGAAGTGTGGCTGGAAAGCTGCCTGGCAGAAAGAGACCTGGGGGTTCTAATTGACAAGCGGCTGAATATGAGCCAGCAGTGTGCCCAGGTGGCCAAGAAAGCCAACGGCATCCTGGCTTGTATTAGAAATAGCGTGGCCAGCAGAAGTAGGGAGGTGATTGTGCCCCTGTACTCAGCACTGGTGAGGCTACACCTCGAGTATTGTGTCCAGTTTTGGGCACCTCAATACAAGAGAGATATCGAGGTGCTGGAGCGAGTGCAGAGGAGGGCAACGAAGCTGGTGAAGGGCCTAGCAAACAAATGATATGAAGAGCAGTTGAAGGAGCTGAGACTGTTTAGTTTGAGGAGGAGGAGGCTGAAGGGAGACCTCATCACTCTACAACTATTTGAAAGGACACTGTAGAGAGGTTGGTGCTGGTCTCTTCTCACA
>NW_009648061.1:5964996-6018958 GCF_000708025.1 Charadrius vociferus
GTACCCTTGAGGAGACAGAAGAATCCTGAGAAGATCCGAGCAAACAAGATAAGGGGTGGCAAACATCCTGGCTTTTCCCAGAGCATGAACAGTGCGTGATCAACAATTGTATTGGCTGAATGATGTGTGATGTGAGAGTGGATTGGGCAAAAGTAGAATGTTAGAATATATGCACAGAGAAGCAACCAGCTTAGAGGATATAAAAGAGCACTGCTTGTAAAATAAAGGAGGACGATTGCTGTAACTGGATATTGAGTGTCGTGTCCGTCTCTACGACGACATCTTCCAACCTAGACAATTCTATGATTCTATGATATATATGTATATTTATAAATAATATTGTATTTATTGTATTATTATACAATATATAAACATATTATTTGTATATATATATTTTTTTTTTTAATAAAAGCTACTACCTATAAATTTGGGAATGAAACTATTTGTGTTAAAGCACAAAACTGATCAGGGTGTCCTTTAAGTGACTTCTTGAATATGTAGCTTTTTTAGAGAAAAAGATATGATTTTATTGCTAGCTTTTTAAAATTCTTCACGCTGGACTGGAACTGCGTTATGTTTTTCCTATGCTTTTGTATCATCATTTTCATTTTTCCTGTAGGATGAGCCCAGCTCTGGGATGGATCCCTGCTCTAAACGCTACCTTTGGAAAACCATTCTGAAGGAAGTTCAGGATGGCTGTGCAGCTGTGCTGACATCCCACAGGTAAGACCCTAATCCCAGCAGTCATCATATTCCTGTCCTCTCTCCTCACCTGCTGCCAGCTGAAAGCAGAACGTATTCTGAAGGTATGCTTATTCTGGTATGAAACACGGAATATGTCTTCATATTTTATGGCAATTCCTTCCTTCTTGTGAAAATGGAACTTGTGTAAATCCTCAATATTATCTATATTTAATTTCAAGGGTTAGACTGTGGCTCAAGGAGGCTACAGGCACAGCAAAAATGATGCAATGTATTCTTCCTTTTCTATGGTCTTTCTATTCATTGTTGCAGTTTCTCTTGTTTGGAACACTAGGTTATCCTTTTGCAGCTGCGCACTTTATAAAGCCTTACATAAGGAGGTGGGAGTGAAAAACTCTCTTCTGATTTTATTAAGGATTCTGTTTTGCATCAGTGTATGAAGAGAGTATGCCATGACATCCTAAAGACAGATGCCTCAGCTATTCTCTGTAAGCACTACTGGAAATGGTAGGAGTGACCACGTTCTCTTAGAAGAGTCTATCTACATAAAATATCTTGTCAAGGCTCTGATATGGTCATTGGTATATGAGTTTAATGGATGAAACATCAACACTGTTTTGTAACATCTATAGTAAAATGGAATAAATTATATGTTCCTTTTAGGCAATATAGTATAGTACATATAATTATATATAAAATGTCTTTAAGTGAGGGAGAGATCATGAAAACCTGCCCAGACAGGACAGAACTCATTAATCAAAACAGCAATGTACTACTTACAATATGTCAGGGGGGTTGGAACTAGATGATTTTCAAGGTCTCTTCCAACTGAAACCATTCTATGGTTCTATGATTCTGCGATTTTAGCTGAATGAGATTTGAAGCATAGATGAATCAATAAAAGAATGGAGCAAAACTTCCCTCAATATTTTCTAGATATTGTTCTTTTCAGACGTTCTCAAAATGTATTTGTTGTCCCTGTGCATGTGTGGGCTACATTACTGATGGAAAAATGCTCTCAAAAGTGTCTACTATTCTATTTATGGAAGCTGAATCTTGAAAATCACGCACCTGTATTTGATCCCCAAGTGCTTACCAGCTCACTTATTTAGGGAACACAAGTTATGCATTGTGAATTAAGTTGAGTGATTTTCAGGAAGCAGTGTGCTTTGACTTTTCAGTCCAGATTAAGAACACTTAGTTGTCAAACACCAGCTAAACAGAAGGGGTCTGTGGTCTCATTACTAATATGCTGTAAACAAAAAAAAACCCAACCCAAACAAACAAACAAAAAAATCCATCAAATTGTTAGTAATTATTCATTTAGCTTTACAAATTAATGACTTGAAGCAGATGTAAGTGCAGTGGTAGTGTACACGTTTCATTTCTAATTAATAAAACATTGTTGTGCCAGGGTGGAGGAAGGAGAAATTATTTTATACTGTTTATACTATTTGCAGAAGGTCATTGGAGATTTAGTTGAAATTCTTTCAAAGGCTACTTGTATAAGTAAAGGAATTTTCTTATGAACTGAATCTTCATGCATATC
This sequence comes from Charadrius vociferus, assembly GCF_000708025.1. Classification (NCBI taxonomy): domain Eukaryota; kingdom Metazoa; phylum Chordata; class Aves; order Charadriiformes; family Charadriidae; genus Charadrius; species Charadrius vociferus. The sequence continues at coordinate 5,967,248 of NW_009648061.1, forward strand.
AGCAAATAAGTGCATAAAGTATAGAGATGATTTCCTGTATAAAATTAGTTTATGAGGTCTGTTTACTTCATTTTCAGAGGCAATGCTTAACTTTTGTTTTTGGGGGGGATGAGTGAGATTGTATTGACTGTCCATACAGGCCTAAATTTGTCTTACTTTGCCACAGCTGGGGTGTCTTATGCCAAGGGGAGCATTAGGAGTTACTGCACCCCAAAGAGACTCAGCTAACTTCCTGATTTGTGGAAAGATGTGTTAGGAAGCCTTCTCTCCATGTCTCAAATATAGTGGTTTGGCAGCTCTCACCATATCCCTGTCCTATTTTAAGGAAATTGTTCCTAGGAGGGTACTTAATTGCCATGCTTGTTCAGTAAAAGCACTTTAATTTGGACTGTCAAATGGCTGAGGCACACGAGATAACTCTTGTTTATCAATCTCAGAAGAGCTGGGGAGCACACACAGTGAATTGCAGGAACATCAAATAACTTTGACTCTTTGAGATGATGGATACGTCCCAACCAACGTCCTATGGCTAAAGCGATGCTTTGGAAGAACTGCTCACACAATTCTGTATAATATGTAGAACAGCAGCCCGTCTGCCCTAAGCTTTACAAATCAAAGTTATTATTTATCATCTGAAGCAGTTGCATCTAACAGGATCCTGCTTTTCTATTCAGCTGCATTTGCATGTCCTGAATTCTATTTGCATTGTAATGTTTTGTATTTTATCAGACTAAGGGTAACAACTTTTTAAGGACATGTGGTAATATGCAAGAGGTAAGCTGAGCAAACTTACTTCATTATTCTCCCTCTATCCTTTAGCTGAGAATGACCACAAAGAGATATTACAGGGAATAACAGAGTTTGTGGCTCTCACACTCAGTGGTATTTCTGAGACTGCCTATCAGGAATTTGCCTGTGGTAATAAAACCTTTGTGTTGTGGCCAGAATTGTCCAATTAGTTCTGGACTAAAAACATAAATTCCATTTTAAGGTTCTCTTCGAGCTGTCATGTGGTAATAACTTTTGTCGTGTACTGACTAGGGTTACAATTTGGGCTGTTGACTTTAAAGTCAAAGGTTTTGTGTACCCATTTTTGCAGCTGTCCAAATTCCTTCCACTTTAATTAAAGTTAAGTATAAGTAAAGTTCTCTGTTTTTACTATTATTCTTTTAATCTCCCCAGTAGTATGGAAGAATGTGAAGCCCTCTGCACACGGCTGGCTATTATGGTCAATGGAAGTTTCAAGTGTCTTGGTTCTCCCCAGCACATTAAAAACAGGTATTATATGTCAACTTCAAACCTTCTGGAGCTACATTCAATCAAAGAGCTGGCTAGGCACTTTAATAGTGCCAAGGCATAAATACTTATGACTGCTAAGCACATCTTTCTTTTCCTGCCATCACTGAAGTTAAAAAAGAGCCAATTAGGATATCTTAGCAAGCTAAATTGACACATGGCATTACTAAAATGCTTTGTAGTCTGCACTGGTAACTGAAAGAGACAGATCTGTATCTAAAATGAAGCACTTCTGCACTCAACCTGAGAAATACACTGTGAGAATTCAACATGTTGAGATGAAATCCACTTTCGTTCGTTGTAAGGATTTCTTATAACAGGAAGAAGCACTTTTAACAGGTCAGCAGGCAGTAAGACAATGTATTTTGCACCATCTCTGTTTCCTGCCAAATTCACTGGCAATTACAGATATTTACGCTGTTTTCTGTGTTGTGTGCATGAGCCTCTTCTGCATCAACTCTGCTCATGAATTAATTTAATATCTGTTAATGAGGATGTTTGTTTAGAGGACGAGCTCAAACCACCGTAAAGGAAACAGGATCAGAAACTGAGAGGGAAGTTGCTGCAACTTATAGCTAGAACAGTCACATCCAGTAATATGTAAAATTTTTATGATACCCGGACAGTCAGCTGTGTAAAATGATACAGCTCATTTACAAGCAGCAAAGCTACACTGCTTTGTACTAGCTCAGCGTTTAGCACTCAAGTGCAGATACATTTGACAATGTAAACAAGCTCTACAGAGATTTTTTGGAATTGCTGTCTGCCATGGTTATAGGGCAGAAGTTATCTGGGTCTCTGATAACTTCATGTCCCTTGAGGGCACTTTCGGCTTTTTCGCCTTCCCTTTGGGTAGAACTGTAGGCTGTGTAGAAACGTTTCGCAGCTACATTAGCATGACAGGCCTGATTTATATTTACTTTAATAAGCTCTTTCCTTTCAAGGTTTTTTTCATCAAGACAAACTTTCAGCTAGAGACCTTACAAATTGGATGGTGAAAAAAAATTAGGTCTGCATCTATGTTCCTGATTGTTCTGTGTGATCATAGCCTTCTTTTCGTGTTTGTGTTCCTTTCAGAGAATAGTTGCCTCAATTTCTGGAGGCATGAGAAGTCAATTGCTCTTCAGCAGTTTCTGCTTCTTTTGTATCTAGCTCTTTGGTTTTGCCATCCTGTCTCTTATTCCCAAATTTCATAGCACACAGTGACCGTTTGTCCCACTAGCCAGAGTACTTTAGCAGCAGCGCAGACACCCTTTATTCCTTTTGCAGTAAGAGAGACAGATGTCTGTAGAGGACAGCTCAGACCTTGGGCAGGCAAAACAGCTTTTTAAAGATGTATGTGTCCCCTAATAAGGAAAAATGGTACATCATTAGGTACATCATCTGAGTGCATAAAATTAGCTGGGATAAATGTGGGTCTTGCCTTTTTGTGTTCAGATCCTCTGGAGTAAGTGCGTGTCTCTGTCTTCTTAGCTTGACCTTGAGAGGGCAAAACCAGGCATTCCACAAAGACTAGCTTCACCTTTTTCTGAGTGACTTTGGCATTGTTTTGCCACTCCTGGTGTTTCCTTTAGGAGCATCTTTTCATCCACCTTCTTAGGAAGCAAGACATGATAAGCATACTTATAAGTATGCACCATATTCATATAAATAGGACAGTTATTTCTCAATTTGCTGCACTGTCTCTGTAGATATACTGCTTTCAGATCACAGTAAGCAAATCAATGCAGAAGAATAAACTATATGACATGCTGGAAGTATCTTCAAATTAATTCTGAGTATATCAAGACGTTCACAGGTCAGCCATTCAAGAATCAAGGCTGTACGAGCACCTCTTTTAAATTCTCCAAAGTAAGGTCATGATAAGAATGCTTGGCAGTCGTATTTGTAGCAATTAGTTGTTTAAAATCATTGTAAATTTTAAAAAACCCACACCTTCTCCACGTTAAGAATATTTCCTACTATCAGCACGTTTATGTTCCCTGTTTTGCCATGACAGTTCTTTAATGTATGTCAGTGGCATTCATGTGGGATAATATGTGCACTGGATACCAATATTGATGAGGCTTTCCACAGAAACTGTGTAGCTGAAACTGCACTAAGATTTTTCATATAAGGCAGGATGACTAAAATCCCCTTAACTCCTAGCTTATTGATTGATTTAGTCTCCAAATTTTCCACACTTACTGTTCAGGAACCTATTGAATTTTTCTGTAACTTTAGAACCTTTTATTAGGAAAAAATATTCACTAGCTTTATCAAAGGATTTAATTAAAATCATGCAGTTGTCTGAATTTGCTCTGACTGCCGAAGTAATTTTCTTGGCTTCCGGGAGCAAAGCCACTGTAGAAAGCACAGTCTTAAAGCCTCATATACACACAGCTGTTAAAGCTTTTTTTTTGCCTTTTTTTTTTTTTTTAATTAAGCATACAGTAAAGAAATTTCCATGCTTTCTTTGGAAAACTTTTGATAAGTGCTGGGAAGAAGCCAAAGACTGTCCCTGTACTCCTGTTATTTTTTTGCTTACTCTGGCTTCCAAAATTCCCTCCAGACAGAACTCCTGACTGTGGTTTTCTCTACTTGCCAATACAGTGCTCCATCATAAACCCCAGGTTGTCACACACCTAATAATTGAAGTAATTGTTAGGAGATCAAGAAACCCAGTACCTCTGTGTAATTCATGTTCTGAACTGTTTTGAAGACAATTTCCAGATACACTGCCGTGTACCTTATGGAGGACTTCTATGTCGACGTGAGATGGGAAAGAAGAGAAGCAGGATTCTTTTACTTATTACTCCAAAGAAAACCACTGAATTAATGAAACTTTAAATTATTTTAATCTTATTATTTTCTCACTTTCTACTCCACCTGTGAACATCCTGAAAAACTTCCAGGACTTGAAAGAATATTGAGCTACTCCTTCTTCCTTCCCTCCCTAAGGCTGAATAACCCTATCATTCTCATTGCCATTGAGAGCAAAATATTGTTCCTTCTAAAGTGATAGACCGTAAGGATTTCTAAATCTATTAGGAAACACCTACTGGCAGAAAAACACTTTCCTTAACAGCCGCCTCCACTGGTATAGTCACTAGTCAGTTTTATTTTTCAGTGTTTTCCTGCAATTAGCACTGTCTAGTGGATAGAGCCTGCCTAGTCTACTGGCACCATCTTACAGTAAAAACCGCATCATCTTAAATTTTGTTTAACAAAACTGTTCCATGAAGCAATGTAAGTGAAGGAAAGCATAAGAAAAACTGTTTGCTGCATCTGAATTAATCTAAATCACTTGTGCCATAAAAATTGTTTTTGATGGTGCTATGTGTGTGAATGAATTATTCTAGTAATATACATATTTATGTTAACAGGCAAGAATGGCACTAAAATAAATTAATCGGGACCATAGTTGTAGATTATCATGTTTTTTTCTGTTAGATTTTGCAGCTTTTTTTTTTTTTTAATTTGCTCTTATCTACAAGCAGCTTTTGAAATTCTTTAGTCTGTCTTCAATTTCTGCAAATAAAATTAAACAAGTATTTTAAAATAAAGTACAAGGTCTAGCTTTGAAAATTGGAAGAAGGAAAGAAATCTAAGCACTGTATGAACACTTAAACCAAACAAAACTCTCATACAGCTTTTATTTGTGATAGAATGAGTCCTGTATTGTAAGAAATAACAGTAGGAACACATTTTGATATGACATGTGATTACGTTATCATGTCTCAAGATTTTTTTTCTCCTTTTCAGTGTAGCTATGGCCACTAAAATGTTTGTTGGTTTTTTTTTTTTTCTTCCCTTCCTGGCCGTTCTGTCTATCTTGATGGAAATCCTCAGAATTGTTTTATTTGCTTTTCCTTTAGTACCATTCCAGCCTGTAAAGTCTAGATTATGATCACCTTTTTGATGGATGCGTGATGAAGGCTTAATGGGTCTTCCTTGGGGCCCTGTTAAATTTGCTTCTTTGCTGCTGTGGGAAGCTTCAAGGATTCAGTTTTCTCTCTCACTGCACTTTCAGCCCTTGGCAGATGTGAAAGACTATAATCTTGGACTGAATACAGTTTTGTCAGATGGCGGTACAAAATTCTGCTATGAAGAGTATGGGTGAACTCCAGGAAGATGATAATGTGAAACATAAAAGCTTCATAGGGATATAAAAAGTGACACATGCTGCTTCTAATGTGTGAGACTTGATTCATTTTTCCAGCTCTTGCGCAAGCCTGTTACAAAATGCTCATCCAAAATGTCTTCTCGCTACAAATGTTGGTGTTTGGGTTTCTGCTCCTGACTGTTGCCCCCTGACTATATTTATCTCTGTTTAAACAGATTTAAAGTAACCTCAAATGTTTCTCAGTAGAATAATAAATGTTGGACTTTAGAAAGGCCTTTTTGTTGCAAGTGGCGAATTTCTGAATAATGCCAAGAAGGGTGTTAGCTGTAAAGAACAAACTGAAGTGCAATTTCCAAAAAGTTAGCATCTTAGGTTCTATAGATGTAGTTTGTATGAGATAGATGTGTTAGCAGTTGTGCCTGTTAAAAAACTAATTTCAGACAGCTCCTGCCAACTGAGTCAATTACTCTAAATTGTGAATGGATTACATTTTAATGCTCTCTCCAGTATTCCCCATTATACTTAATGTTTTTTTAAAAATTCACAGAAGCATTTCCATGTTAGATACAGCTGGCCAATCCTCTGGGAACAACGTTTTGAATACTATCCTTCATTCTAGGGCCATCTGGACAGACTTCTCATAGCTGAAAAAGCCATACCGATTTTTCAAGTGCTGGACACACATCAAGTTTTTGCTCAGATTATATCAGCAAGCCATCTGATTAAATTACCCAACAATTAATCCATTTGTTATAGCAGAGTTAGAATGGAAAATGTGTTGGCAAGCTATTGACACTTTACCTTTTTTTTAAAGGTTGATTGAGAATATTTTGTTGCTTTTCTCAAACTCACACGTAGATTTCTTAAATGGAAGAGAGAGGATTAAGTTTAAAGATCTCATCAATATTTCAGCCTTCAGTGGAAACAGTGTTATCGTACTAATAGATATACTAGCAGTAAGTTTCTTACATGCCATAAAACATACAAGTGACTATAATTTTTATTCCTGTTGACTAGAAAACAAATTCCTTTTGTACATGAAAAATATATTAAGGCAGCGGATGTGTACTCATGTAATATAACTATTAGTTTATCTTCCCAGAGGAAAGCTTGAAGAAAAGAGTTCTTACAACTTTAAAACGCACAGATTGAGTGTTCAGAAATGAGCGATATCGTTGCACTCTCATAAAACTTTGTGCAACATTAATTCAGCCCTACTGTGGATATGCATTACAATGCTTTTTTTTTTTTTTGTCATTTTATACTATGTTTTCCACAAGACACTGCATCATATCTGTGTACCTGTTCATTCAATGAGCAGCAACTAATTAAGATTTCATCTTCTTGTCTTTCCCCACTGTATGATCTGTGTACTGGTTTTGCCAGACATTTTTCAAACCTGTCTCTAAACACAGAATTATCAGCATTCGTTGGAGCAGGGCTTCATAAATATCAACATCTATGTTTTTCACAGTACTTCCATGCTCACTGTATAAATGGAGGTTGGCCAGGGCGTGGGAATCTGCAATCACTGCTCAGGTCAGGCTGGGCAACCAATTCACCAGGCAGTGAGAGTGACTTGTGTCTTGTATGTTTTTTTGCCATTATTATTTTTGTTATTGATGTAATTTTCCCTTTTGGTTATTGTTCTATTAAACTGTCTTTGCCTCACCCCATAAGGTTTTTTTTTCACTTTCCCCTCCTTTTCTCCCTCATCTCCCTACCCTTCTCAGGAGGGAAGGCGGAGTGAGCAAGAAGCTGCATGGTCCTAGTTGCTGGCTGGGGTTAAACCACTGCACCCTGGAAAAACCACAATCAATTACAAAATAATGAAACAAAATCTATCAATTCTATATGAATATGGAAGACAGGTTTTATAATTTATTTGTTGTGTGTGTGTTTGTGTCTAATCAAGTTTCTCTGTTTGGCAACACTGAGGTTCTGAATAATTGCAGAAGGAATTCACATCTTGCAAGTGATAGCATATTTGCATTTGATTTTAGCATTTTTTTTTTAAAAAAAGCAACTATTTCAAATTTAATAAACTTTTTTTTTCCTTCCTAGATATTGTCTTTACCTGCCACTTAATAGATAGAATAGATAGAATAATTAAGTTTATTGTGTGATTTAAAATTAACTTAAACTGTAATGTATTTGTTTTAATAATTTTATTTCATTTTTTGTTTCTTTTTTCAATGTTTTTCGAAGTGGTTTTTTTTCTCAATCTTGTTCAAGTTTTGTTCTCTTTGTAAATTGTACTTGTGTCTGGGGTTGTGAGGGGAATGACCCGAATCTGTATCCCATGCTTCAGCAATCATACTGGCATAACAAAGTTAGCTTGTCTAGATGAGGCCTATTCACTTAGGGAAAGTAGAACCACATCTGTTTGCAAATGAATGTAAAACAAAGCAGAGGGGTAAACAGCACAGTAGCAAATTATTCCCTCTCTTTGATTTATGGCATATATTCTGAAAGATTCGGTTCCTTGCAGACATTAAGTGCCAATGTTCTTTTCATTATTTTTTATTTTTTTATCCAATAATGTCGTTTTGAAGTAATCTTTTGATCAATCAGACTAGCGCGTACATAAAGTATGCACATTATATTTCCACCAGTAAACTTTCTGGGAGCTGTAATTTTTTGATGCATATATATAGAACAACATTCTCTAGGAAATTTAATCCTTGATAAGTGGAAAAAAAGCATATGGATGATTAGATGCTTTTCTTATTCATCAAGATTTAGGAAATAAGGCCATGTTCTTGATTTCCTTATGTTACGTTCACCAGTTTTGATTGGGGGAGAGAAAAGATGACAAATGGGCTTTGAGAAGAGTGTGATTCAATGAACCAGTCATTCTGGACCCTCCTGTAAGTTAAAAGATTGGCTTCCAGGTTTGGTCTTGTCCATTATTGGACAAGAAAACTCCTAAGTGTTTTAAACGAAAATACAGATTTTTTTTTTTTTTAAAGCAAATAGAAGTCTGCTGATAATGGTTTCTTTCTCACCCATCACAGAAAACAGGATTTCATCAGTCAAGCTTCAAAACCCACTCATTTAGTGCCTCTAGGGACCCCTTGTGACCAGCCAAGTGTAGGCTCAGCAGTGTGGCCACAACGCACTGTGTTGCAGCAACTTGTCTTCTTGTCCCCATTCAAATCTCTGAACCACAGCCTCTGAGAAATGGACAGAAGGGAACTTTGAGAAGTTAGTATTACTTGATCTGCCTCCTCTACTTTGTATTTATGAGAATTTTCATCCTTTGGGCAACTAAATCCATTTCCATTCCCATTGCAAGGCTAGAAAGAGCACCAGGAAAGCAGCTAGGGGACTTCCTTAACGCTATAGATCTGGCCACACTTTATTCCAGTGTATGACTGCAGCTTGTGTGGACACATATCTGGAGTAGTTTTATATTCTCCGTCTTTGTACTACTGGTGGTGTAGCTTTGGAACTGTATCACAGGCTGCAAAACCCTTCTGAGAAGTGAGGCACTATTTCGGTGATTAGCCTAGGCTGGCCTCCTCTTTGTGACACTTATGCTGAAACAACTGTGAGGGCAGATTAAAGACCTGTCTAGCACAGTATCCTCTCTCTGACAGTGGCCAGGAGGGAAAAGTACAGGAACAAGATGAGCACATGAAGTTACTTTTCCATATTACTCAACCACCCTTCAGCAATTTGTTGCTTAGAGGCTTCCTAAGCCAGAGGTGGTCTTAGTGGATTTCTCTCCCCCTCTTCATGTCTCTAATCTCTTAGTCAACTCATGTCAAGTTCTGGCATCCAGCACATCCTGTGTCAATGAGTTGTACAGTTTCCCTATGTGCTGTAAAGAGAACTACTTCCTCTTACTGATTTTGCATTGCCTTCCCTATAATTTAATTTGATGCCCCTGTTCCTGCTTGAGAAGCACAGGAGAGTGAGGAATCATTCCTTAGTTACATTCATTAGGCCAGTCATGATTCTGGGCTCTGTAAAAAGAGAGTTCTACCACCTCATCATCTTTCTTTGATGCTGCAAACTTTTAGCCTATTTAGTAACTCCTGACTTGGAAATTGTTCCATTCCTTGTTGCCATTTGATGTTCCTTTTGTTCCCTTGTTATTTGAGCTGCTCAGCTAGCTTGAGGACCTGTGTAATTAAAGGTGTGGAGTTCTTGGATGCGTTTTGTAGTCGTTGCTAAGCTCATGCTTCTGCAGCTGATGCTGTTGTTAATACTCAAGTTAATTAGTTTACAATCAGTCTGGGAATTTATATTTTAGTTTCAGTCTCATGGTGGCATTTTAGGAGGTAAAGCACTCAATAAGTAATACTCCCAGCACTGCTAATGAGGTGAAAATCAAGCGCGAACAACTAGTTCAACTGAGGGAGAAGTGGAAGGATTGAGAGGAAAAATATTTTCTTTTGTCAGAATATGTGTTTTTGTGTGTGTGTACACACAAATAAAAATGCAGGTGTTGTTAATGTGGTAGAAATTAGCAGTGGAAAATATCTTTCTTTTGCAGCAGATGGCTGCTAAACAGGTGTGCTGGCTCAACTTACGCCGTTTTAATGGTAATGTTTTCCTCCTTAGGTCTTGAACTATGAGGTGCTAAAGGTTTGATCCTAACAGTGCTAATCAAACCAGATTGTGCTTTTCTCTGTAATTCCACTTTGGGTTTCTGAATTAATTATATTATCTGAATCAGAGAGGAAAACAGAGTGAAAAAAATTGGTTAACTGAATTTCCATTGCCTCAGTTCACTGCTGAAAGCAGATTGCTCATTATAGCAAGGGGAAATGTTTATTGCTTATCAGCTTACTCTATATGGGGAGCTCTTGTACTAAAATGAATCATAAAATCAACGTATAGAAGCATAATAATTTGACGAGCCAAAAGAAAAAAATCTTTTCAAGCTTTTTATTTATACCTTGCTGGTGGTTATGCCATTCACAATTTAGAATTAAACCAAAGTTGCACAACTTCTCTGTCTTTGCTAATCAGAATTTTGATTCATTTTCTTTGGAAAGTTCATTGCATTCAATTTCATTTTATAAGACTGTTGAACATCTCCAGAAGCCAGCATTTTTAAAACTGTAATTCAATGGTGGCTGTGTAGAGATGCCAGAAAACTGATCAGAATCTATGATCTCTTGTAAAATGTTGCCTCAGGTCAGCTGTCAAGTAAATTGAACACCCTTGTTAACTGCATCCATCTTTGTAACATCTTTTTTTATTGTCATATGTATTTTTTCAAGGATGATGCTATGCATTTAAAACATTTAATTAGAGATCTATTATGTGTTAGTAAATCATTGCAAAGGAAATCAGCCAGCTACTGCTTTGGATTCCACCTTATTCTGGTTCTATTCGGTGTAACAACACCGTTCATCTGTCAGATCGTATTGCTCAGTGAATATTCAGTACCTTGCAGCTTGGCCCTGATAGAATTTAATTCATATAATGTCCTTCAGGAACCAACAAACAGGACACTGCGTCAGGAGCAGTGTCTTACTCCATTTCAAGCAGTTTGGGGGTTGCATTTGACTGAAAAAAAACCCAGAAGAATCAATCAAAGACCAAAAAACCATGCAATAATTTATTTGTAATGCAGATTTTCATACAGTGCAACTTCTTATCCAGAAGCTGTTGCTGTCATACTGAAAATATAGCAACTATGGTTTCATTCTACACAAAGAAAGAGGATTCTTCTCTGAAGAGATCCTCAGAAATTGTATTTTGAATTCATGTGAAATTCTTAATAGAAGAAAATCTGCAGTCTAGAATTTTTCATTGTGGAAACTTACGCTGCTCTGAAATGCATGAAGACTTTATCACTTTGCACCAACAGAGGTTCTGGTCCAACAGAAAATAGAAGTTTAAGCCCTTACATTGCTATACGTGTATTATAGATGAGGAACATGTGGTGCTTCATGTGCAGTATTTTGCTGGTAGTTGCCCAGACAGTGGTGAAACTGGACATATGTCTCAGAATAGACCTTTCAATTTTTTATTACACTGATACGCTGTAGACTTTTTTTTTTTCTATATTGGAAAAGGGCAACGTCATAGAGTGTGCTGTGATACATACTTCTGCTTTGATCACATGAAAATGTGCTTCACACCTGTCAGATCCAATTAACCCAGCTGCTACCCTGAGTCACAAGTTGTACACAGAAAAGACATGGGAGAGGAGGGTATTGGCCCAAGGGAGTAATACAGGGGATAGTCGCTAGAAACTGAAAAACTATAGTAAAGGATTTGGCAATGAGTAATTGTGGAGTTGGAGAATGGAGAAAAGGAAGTAATGTTGGAGTGAAGGATGTGGGAGTGGTGGGCAGTGGGAAGACAGAGGAAGTGGCAGGTTTTTTGGGGAACGTGGGCAATGCATCCTGAGCTGCCTGTCCCTCTCCTATTGCTCACTGTCAACAGAGAACAGCAGCGGCAGAGGAAAGCTCTTCTGACTTGGCCCCTGCTACTCTTTTTTCCCTAGCAATTAACCAAGAAGGTGAACCCAAAGGGTTCATAGCTGCCAAGGAGGATGGGGAGGGGAGGGACGCAGCAGCAGCAGCCCTGTATTGCCCCATCTCTCTGCGGAGCTCTGCCCTCACACCTTGCTCTGGGCACTGGTGCCACATAACTTCCAACGCTTAAGCAATGTGCATAAAAATGCGGTTGCCATTTCAGTGTTTATGGGTTTATTGCAACTTCCCCAACTACATATTAGCAGTGAGTAAATCTAATAAAAATAATGTGTTGGTTAGATTGCCTGTACTTAACTTTTATCACATGTATGTTGAGAAAGAGAAGTTCATTTCCTAAATTATTCTGAGACAGATTGTGTGGCCATAGAGCTAAAGGAAATTCATTAACTTTACCATCTCTCTAAATACCCCTATAGTTTCCTTTGTGTATCTGTAAAACACAATTGTACTCACATTGCTGAAATAAAAGCTGTTCAGCTTTGTTAAAAGATTTGAAAAATAGTGCTACACGCCCCTTTCTCAGAAAAGTTAAAGGATTTTTTTCCTTCTGTGTTTGTGATTGGTAATCTTCAGTTTTTTGCTAACCATTCAAAGCAATATAGTAATTAAATCATGCTTTAGTTAGCATAAGTTCAGGGACGTTGGATAGTGAAATATCCTGTAGTAATTAAAACATAGACATATTTTTTTGTTGTTTCTGTTCATTATCATTAATTTAACATCTTTCTCATTGAAATTCTATTGTTCGATAGTATAATACTAAAATCACAATGATAATACAACAGGCATACATCATGTTATTTGACATAATTGCTATAGGAAAATCAATCGAAACAAATGTTCTTCCTGTCTTCATAGTGTAGGCAAATGGATTTATGTTTCTGTGTATCATTCTCAGGTTTGGAGATGGCTATTCTGTCAAGGTTTGGCTTAGTAAAGAAATAAGCTATCGAAGAATGATTTTGGACCGTCTACAACTGCATTTTCCTGGAACACAGTTTAAGGTACAGCTAAAACTCCTCATCATAGTATTTTTCTATGGCAGGATTAAGTATGGGTTGGTAAGAACAACGTATACACATTTGGATATATTGATCTTTTGGGAAAAAGTGTGTATGAGCATCCCTTTTATTTTCCTATTAAACAATTCTTAAAAATATGACTTGTGATATTGATTAAACTAACTCCAGTCATTTAGGCAACATAAATAAACAGGCCCTTTCTCTGAGTGAAAAATTCCTTTTGCTTTTATTATTGATGAAGTTGAACTCACCTTTGTGTTCACCTGAAGTGGGAGTACAGGGTAGTGACTGAGAATATTTGCTTTGATTGCTTTCTGATAAGGTCCATAGATGATAAGTCTCAGTCTTTACTGAGATTCTTTTATTTGGTAGAAAGCCTTAAAAAAGACCTATAGTAGTTAAATTTCAAGAAAAACTCTCAAAGGTCTTCAATTATTTTGTTAGGATTTTTTTTAACTTTTTCCATGTTTAGGAAAAGAATCATGTAGAACTATGACTATCTTAGATAGATATACCTGTTTGTGTATATGTTTATACATGTGTGTGTTTGCTCTGCCTTTTCCCAGACTGCATTGTAATAGCACTAGTCTGTTAAATTAAAAACCTGTAGCATAAAATTATCCTGAATTTATACATATTTTCTGAGATTAACAAAATGTCATCTCAGTACATGCACAAAATGTGTGCTCTGAATATGAACGTTTCTATGTGCCACCATGTAGACAAAATACATTCTTGTTTAAAAGCTCATATTTCTCATGTTAAACTGCAACGAGAGGCTATTAAAAGCAGACTGGTTATAAGAAAATGTAATCTCACCGTAATGTGCATTCACTTTTATCTGTTTCTATCATTTTTTCTATCATTTTTTCTTGTTTTAAGGGACAGCATCTTAACCTGCTCGAGTATCATGTACCACGAAGTCAGGGATGCTTAGCAGAGCTCTTCAGAGTCCTAGAGAATCACAAAGCTTTTCTTCAAATCAAACACTACTCCATTAGCCAAACCACATTAGAGCAGGTATTTTTTTCTTTTTCTTTCTTTGTTTTCTTTCTTCTTTTTTTCTTTCTTTGTTTTCTTTCTTCTTTTTCTTTCTTTCTTCTTTCCTCTTTCTTCTTTTCTCTTTCTTCTTCTTTTCTCTTTCTTCTTCTTTTCTCTTTCTTCTTCTTTTCTCTTTCTTCTTCTTTTCTCTTTCTTCTTCTTTTCTCTTTCTTCTTCTTTTCTTCTTTCTTCTTCTTTCTCAGCCTTCTGAAAGGCTGAGAGATCTGGAACTCTTTAGCCTGGAGAAGAGAAGGCTGAGGGGAGACCTTATTACTACTTACAAATATCTAAAGGGTGGGTTGAAGGAGGATGGAGCCAGACTCTTCTCGGTGGTTCCCAGTGACAGGACGAGGGGCAATGGGTGCAAGTTGGAACATAGGAAGTTCCGTTCCAACACACGGAAAAACTTCTTTACAGTTCGGGTGACAGAGCACTGGCACAGGCTGCCCAGGGAGGTTGTGGAGTCTCCTTCTCTGGAGATTTTCAAAACCCGCCTGGGTGCAGTCCTGAGTAATGTGCTCTGGGCAATCCTGCTTTAGCAGGGGAGTTGGACTACATGATCTCTAGAGGTCCCTTCCAACTCTGGAAACTCTTTGATTCTGTGATTCTTTTCTCTTTCTTCTTTTCTCTTTCTTCTTTTCTCTTTCTTCTTTTCTTTTTCTTCTTTTCTTTTTCTTCTTTTCTTTTTCTTCTTTTCTCTTTCTTCTTTTCTCTTTCTTCTTTTCTCTTTCTTCTTTTCTCTTTCTTCTTTTCTCTTCTTTTTCTATTCCCCTCCCCCCTGCTTTTTTTTTTTTTTTTTTTTTGTCTGAACATGCTGTCTATTGTAATTGTTGATGCAGTAGAATACTATATCATTTGCTGGATTACTCAAATGTATGCAGCAAGCCAGCTGTTGCAGGTCATCTCAGGTCTACACAGTAATTTCATGAACCCTATTGCTTTTACACTGGAGGTTAGCACAGTGAAAACATCACAATAAGCCACATATTGGTACTATGTGGAAGCATAATCAGTGATTAGATACATCTAGATCTGTGTGGGATGAAACGGTGGGACTGTGAACTGTCACCACCACAGTCCAAAAGGTGGGTTCTTACCAATGTCCTTGAAAAGGCGGAACCAGTCTCTGCAAATTACAGTAAACTTTAGACTTGCGGGACATTTTCCTTTGAGAATTTTCTTTTACAGTGTCATGCTGCACGTTAGAGAACAGTGGACAGAAGAGGTCCCACTTCTAAAGACTCTGAAATCCTATTTGGGCAGCAAGAATAGAATGGTGGCAAGGATGGGGTTTCTGGGTGGTTGTGAGGTGTTAGAGCATCTTCATATGCAACTTCTTGTTAAGTATTCTACAAACTGAGGGAGTCGCATCTAGTCAAAATATTATTTTTCCATGATAGATGGTGTGAACTTATTTTTTTTTTCCGTGTGCAAATCATTAATGAAATATTCTGATCTGTACTGATCTATTAACTGCTTGTAATGATCTATTCACTGAATGACTGAATATAAAGTAACTTCAGCCTGTTGATTGTTCAGGCATTATTCACTCAAGCTTACTTCCTCGCCATTATTCATGGTGATTCATCACCTCAGTAACCTACCATTGTTTCCTCTCTCTGACTAATGGAGTGTCAGTTTTAAAGAGGAAAATAGTTCTGAATAACAAACACCCTTATAATGCATCGCAAGTTTGTTTGCATATGAATATGATCATTTGAATCAAGACTAGCCATCTTTCTGTTCCTTCCTGTCAAATAGTTGTGTGGTTAAAAAGCAAATAAACCTTTCCTTAGTAAGATCTGTTAAAAAAAAACAACAAACAAACCAAAACCAAGGAGGTCCATCGGTTGTTGAATCATCACTCTGCAGTGTTCAGAAGTGTACTTCACCTTGAAATATCTGGACCCTCATCTGTGGTGGTTATTGACAGAAGCAGAGGGCTCAAGTTCCTTAGGTGTGTCATTTCAAAGCAAATTAAAACAATTGTTTCCCACTAACTTGTGCAACAGTAAAACATAATATTAATACATAAGTTAGTAACTCATTTTTATAATTCATCAACTGCTGTGTTAGCTGGAGAGGTGAAGAGGGACTATTTCTAGAGTTTAAAAACATATCTCTAGGGGGGTTCTCCCAACATAATCTATTAATTTTTGTGTCACAAAAGCTTAGGGTAACAACTGAAAAATGTCATAAGCTATGTGTCCAAAGTTTCAGTTCAAGTCCTGTTATTTTGAAAGTCCTACTTTTTTCATGTCTTACAGGTATTCATTAATTTTGCTACACAACAGCAAGGAGTCTCTCATTCTTCACAGGAATCTCCTGTTCATCATGACCACCTGCCAGTCTAGGCTCAGAATAGGAAACAACTTCAGCAGCATATATGTGTGTGTATGTTTGTGTATAAATACACACATTTTACATGCAAAAACTTCTTAGCTGTTAACAATTGGTGCGTGAGAAACAAACAGTAGAAGCAGAAGTGAGTTTGTATTTGTAGGCCAGAAAGAATGCTACCAGTTCTCAGTAAACCAAGAAACTGGTTACCTGCAGACCAAAAATCTGCCAAAAAGTAATGCTTCTTAATTAACTGAAAATTTATATTATAAATGGCCTAATTAATGCAGCTTTGTAAAAAAAAAAGAAAAAAAAGAAAAAAAGAAAAAAGCTTATCTGAAATGTCACAGTATTTTTTTTTGTGGTGGATCTACATTCGACTACAGTAATCTTCGTTGCATGCACACTTAACATCTAATTTTTACATGACAGTGCAAGATAAAACCATTGAATAGTAGCAATAGCTAGACTATCACCCAATATTTGTATTTAATAGCACAATTGAGAGCCTTTTGACTTCTGTATTAATTCAGTTCTGTGTTGTGACAAGGTAAATTAGCCTTTTTATTGTATAAAGGATGCACTATATTCCATAAGGTTTTATGTTAAAAAGGTTATTAGTGTACTAGTCTGCCTCCCAGTTATCTTAAGTAAATTTAACAAGGTTTCATAAATCATACTTGACAATGAGTTTTTCCCTTATGCCTGCAGGTTGCTGTTGGAGGAATTCTCAAGTATCTTTTGAAAGATCAATTTCCTTTTTCTCATCTTTTTCTTTCTTTTTTTCCAAAAAGAATGTCAAAATTCTCTTTAATGGGCATGTTAAAAAATAATAAGATAAGCATTCAGACATTGATCAATAAACTGTTCAATAAATGTATATTATGATGCTAGATACTTCAGACAAGGCCATGCCACAGCCTTCAGCCTATACGTGCATAAAAGAAGTAAACGTTTAATGAATAAAATCTCCGTGTGTATTGAGGGAGGAGAAAAAAAGTTATGAAAAAATTTTGGAGTAAACTGATGCCTCTTCCAAAACAAGTCTTTGGGGTTCCTGTGAAAAGTAGCTGATGCCTCTTTTATTGGACTATGTTGTCTGACAGTTGAAATTGTAGAACCGGTGACTTAGAAGTGAATTGCTGCAATACAATTCTGGTGTTGGCAGATGCGGGGGAAGTATACTTTGAGATGGAAGAATTTGATTTTAAAGGGACAATTTTGCAGAGCTGCTGCTCTATTTCCCTGCTGTACGGTGATGAAATATTAAAAAATATATATTTGTGTTTTAGGCTTTCCAAGCTGACTCAGAAGACTGTTTATTAAGGCTTGATTTGTTGGTGTGGTTTTGGCCCACTATGTGTTTTTAAAGTCATAATTCGGGTTCCTTATTTCTATAAAGGTGAAATTAAATACTGGAAAAATAAAAAAAGGCGGAGATTCACGGACTTGGTCTGCATGTATGTATGAATCAGAGTGAGTGAGCTTATGAAACTGCTTTATCATTAGAATGGTTTGGTACATACAGTCTGCTGTATAATATCAGAACTCTGTGATGCTTCTCAAGATCCAAAGCACTGAAGAGCCATTAAACCCCAACAATCACCATCCTGGTAGAAATGCCATGGCACAATGGGATGGCTGTGTTTGAGGTGAAACCAGTTATATTTAATTTCTGCAAGATTCTGGGAGTGGAAAGTTTCTAAGGTCCCCAATCAGAACAAAAAAAAGACTGATCTTACAAGGCAGAGTGTGCAAGAAGTAGTGGAGGTGAAAAAAAAAAGAAGGCAAATGCAGGAAATTTGGGCAGAAACAGGGGTATGCTATCATGAAAGTGTCCTGCTTAATTTCAGGATCTTGGGGTAAAAGAAACTGAATGTACAAAACACCACCAAGCATTTTTGAGTCATAGTCTGAAACCACTCAACAGGAGAACGTTTCTAGAGCTTTTGCTCAAATGAAAAACTAGAAGGGAAAGTATGGCAAGAACACGTGCACAGGACTTTTTTTTCCTTTCTCTATTGGCATGTCTAGATCTGTAAATTGCTGCCTTTATGATTGATTTGCTTTCTTTGTTTTTGTTTTGTTTTTATAAACTAATATCTCTCTCTCAAACATCACAAGTCCTTAAAAAATGAACTGCACACAAGGAAATTTAGAGGATGGATTTGGGAAAGGAGATGGTGCCAGGTCTCAGGGTGTAACGCTGCTGAGCCAGAAGGTCCCATTTGTATGAAACTGTGACAAGAGTGCCTATTCCTGCTTCAGAAGTGTGCCAGGGAGTTGAATTAATTAAACAGTCCTGCAGCTCACTTAGACCAAGGGAAGCATAAAAGCATACAAGACTCACTGTGGTGAGACTGAAAAACAGTGGCCTAGCTGAATGCTTAGATAGGGGAGTTTATTCAGGGTTTGTCTGTATAACACTAATTAAATGTCATTTTTTCTGATTAAAATGTGAAAGATTATAGTAGTTTAACAGATGAATACAGTAAATAAGGTTTACTTCAGATTGATGGTTGAGTAAATTCAGTTAACAGTGTTTTTCTCTTTTTAAATTGGTTCATATGCATCTCAGGAGACCCAATTTAATTCAGGCAAGCAGCAAACAATGTCTGTCTACCAATCCTTTATGGCTGAAGAAGGTCAAAATCTAATTGAGTTCCAGTGTACTGGATTCTGTTTCAGAGGATATTTTTCCTCTCCTTGACTTGCTGCATTCTTGAAGTATGTAAGTTTCAAGGAAATCTTTTGAAGATTTTTGTTTTTTGAATTTTTTTAAAAAATAAATTCCTAAACTAGGAAGCTGGACAAAAAAGGTCGTTTATACATTAATGATGAATGAATCCTGGAATTCATAAATCACACAGAAATATCTCTTCTTCTAACACCTCTGGATTTTGAATCAAAGACAGCTGAGAATTTTAAACAATAACTTCTCTTGTGAGATATTCGTTAGGGGAGCTTCATGCTTTTTCAACTGGAAATTTCTCTATGAAAGTGTGCCCTTCACCCTGAATAATAAAGTAAAATTAAGCTCAAAATTAGAAAAATCAGCTGAATTTCTGAACTTCTGAACACTAATAATGGAGAGATGATTTTCATGCTATTAAGGGACTATTCCACTATCTAAGCCAAAAGAAGGGCTTCTGTCAACCGTAGAACAGATTGTTTCAGGCTCTAATTTAATTTTCATACAATTATAGAATGAGGTGGGCAAAAATAAACTGTAGGTCTGAACGTTAAACCAAAGGATCACAAATTCAGTGGAGGTGGAGGGGTGGTGGTAGTAGTGGACAGGATAGCGAAACTCATGAATTGTCATTTTGAATCCTACTACATATTACATTTCTGTATAGATTTTTGTCCTGAAAAGAAAAGAACTTATTTCTCTGGATTGGTTCTTTCATGACCAAAGATGATAAATTTCCCCCACGGTAGTGAAAGATGTGCAATGTGATTTTCAGCAGAGAACTTGGGCACTTTTTGAGCTTGTTTGTCCTCACGAAATCCAAGTCATTGGGGTCTGAGATCTCATAAATTAGGGAGTTGAATCTGACTTGCTGGAACTGCTCAACTCCTAGATCAGTCTAAACCCAATTTAGGTAAGAATATTGTTTTCCTGGTCTTTTCCTAGTAAGTAGTAAAGCTGACAGTTTCTTTGATTCAGTTTAAAGTGATTTAATCTTTTTATGTCAGCACTTTCAATTTTTCTTTCTAAAGAATAGGGAGATCAAAGCTAGCGGTGCAAAGATCTTGGTTTAAGTGATTGAGAGCTGACTAGGTCAGACAGCTTTCCTGGATCTTACAACACCTAAAGAGAAAATGCTTCCTGAGTTGCGTGTTAGATACTTACATTACAAATAAAACTGATGCTGCAAGTGCAATGAAGGCGGGCAGGGGGTACGAAGCACAAATCACAGCTATCTTGTTCTGCAGAGGAGGCAACAGTCTGCTGCTACCAACAGGCAAGGTACTGCTGAATGTTTTAACAGATGAAATATGTTGACTATTTCCATGCTGAGTATCTCCATGCTGAATAATGATATGGATCACTGAAAGAAATAAAAAAAAATTTCTTCTTTATTAAATTTTGGTATCGTGGTGAATATTGTTTAACCAGTGCCCTCATGCCTGTTGCTACATGGAAATATATGTTGGGGTAAATTCTGGCTCCTGTCACAATGGCTCTGTAAAAGCCAAAATTAGAGACGTCTGCGCTGTAGAAGTTTATGCATGTCATTTGCTTAGACATTTGCTTTAGGTTCATATCTGCTTTCCCACAAAGTACAAATAGAAAAAAAGGAAGTATAAGCTATATAGGCAAATGATAAAGTCAATATGTGAAATTTCCTTGTGCAACTAATTTATTCCAGTTATAGGACACCATACACACATAATTGTGCCACCAGTTAGGCTGCTGATGAATGCCATGGACAATTTACCGAAGTGTCTTGGGATTCAGCTGACTATGAGGTACCCAGCAGGAAAAGAATGGGGATACTCCAACATGCTGCCATGTAAGGTAAGATCAAACAGGAGTCCTCCCACTCTCATATTGAGGGAATAAATGCTAGTTTGTAATTAAGTGTACTGCATACAATTCAATAGAAGTAACAGAAACACTTTTTTTTTTCCTTTAAATTGTGCTGAAATAGAGAAATTGCGAACTTTATTCTGTATAGCATTTTGACACCACTCAGTTCCTGATCTACATATCTTACTATATGCAATAACTAGACACCGCAAAAACCTCAATTGTCCCTTCAGACTTAAATCTTTTGAAACTTGATTCAAACTTTACAAAATGTGAAAGTTTGTGAGGTTTTTTCTTTAATATTACTCAGAGCTGGTTCTTAAGATTTTAATAATTATATATGAGAACTCAAGTGAAGGAGTGTGTGACATTTATTCTGAATCAAATGGAATATGCATGTAATGATCTAGCTGAGGAGCTGCAGTCATCTAGTACTTTGTAGCTAATGATAATTGTCTAATAAAGAGAACCTGAAATTGTTTTCTTAGAAGCCTGTTATTATGAATAATTCTGTTGGTAATATGTGAATCCAAAACAGGTTGAATCTAGAGAAGAGAGTACCTTCAGTATATGAAAGATAAGAATCAAGGTCATGCACAACATTTTGAAGGGTTGTTTTGTTGTTGTTGTTGTTGTTTTTTTTTTCCCCTTCCAAAGTTAACTATGTGCTTAGAAGTGACACTTTTAAATAACTAGTCATTGAAAATGGTTATTGATGACCCAGAGCTGAGACTGTATAGATGCTGATCACTGAGACAACCCTATGCTCCCATTTCAGTAGTCTCGTTTTTACTAACTGCATATTTTAGATTAACTGGTAGTGAAAGTTAATGCACAAAAAGTTAATGCACAAAATTATATTATATTTTCAAGATCATCTTTGCAATCTGTGCAATTAGAAATAGATTTTCTAGATGTTCAGCAACTGGGTAACAGGAATTTAAGAATTTCCATATAAAAATGTTTTAAAGAAAATTTTTAAAATTGTGTTCGCAGAAATGTGTTATGAGGTTATGAGTTATTGTATGTATATACTATATAGACTTCTATCCTAAATCTAGATGCAAATAAATAAGTCCATAATTATATTTTTCTAATTGTGAAAAGGATAGATTTATCTTTAATCCATTTGGACACATTTGATTCTACAGTTCAGAAAATTACCCAAGCTATTTCTATTGTTGATGCTAATTGTAAGAAAAACATAACTATTTCCATCTTTTAATTTCCAAAACTTAAGAACTCTGACAGTTAAATATAATTTATAATTTAATATTGTTCATGAATTTGAAGTTGGACTTGTCCCAATGCCAGGCTAAGTAATAATCAAAATAGCACAAGAACTCTGTGGTTGCTGAAGGATGGGAGGAGTGAAGGAGTGCTGCTGGATGAGTATGTAATCTTGAGCCTCATGGCCACTTTATATAATGAGGAATGCAAAACAACATATAAGAAGTGAGTTCTAGCCAAAATGTTTGGTTAGAAAAACACATTTTTTGCAAGACTTTCTAGCACCTAGATGAAAAGTGCTATAAAACAGTTGCTTTGACTTTTCAGTTATCTGATTTTTGCTTTTAGAGGAAACCAACAGACTAGCCCAAAGAAACTTGATCCTTTTTCCCTGTTATGAACTCTTTATTGGAGAAAAAGATATTACTCTACAGCATAGCTTCAAGTATCACAGTCAAACAAATAAATATCTTCCAAAGCTAGTTTCAAATCCAGTGCAACCATATGCCAAAAATGCCTTACAGATTTTTTTTTTTTAATTCCTTCATATCTACTCTTTTGTTATGCCGAAGAAGTGTTAGCTAGATCAAATGGAGAAAGTGATGGCAGACATTTTATACAACAATGTGTTCTTATTTCAAGCAAATTGTGGTAGATAAAATTGGACAATGAAGACTGCAATCCAGTTGTCGGATGTGTCCTGAAGGCATGACAGTCCATGATTTCAAAGACTTTTAGTATAAATAGTCAAAATAGTCTTATAAAACAAGAAGGTAAGCATGGAATGACTAAGTTGCTTGTCTGAGGTTGCAAAGGAAGATAATGGCAAAATTAGAAAAAATTTTTTTTTCAAGATTAGTAAAACAAATGTGCAATCTTGTTATTGAGTTTACAGATGGCCAGCTAGTAAGTATCTGGATTTTTTAAGTCCATTGGTCACATCAGACAGGTTTCACTGTTTTTAGGACTAAATAGAGAAAGGCTGTGTAGCTCAGTGGATCTGAAAATAAGGCAGAGTCTTATCCATTGGCCAGATCTTCAAAATTAGCCCATGTATGCAGCCATACCAAAAGACAAAGAGTATGAGAGGAAAGAGAGAATAGAGTGAAAGAAAAAAGTTTTCTGAGTCAGAATTTGTGTTGCTGTAAGATTGAAGTGGAGGAACGTTGGAGGCAGCCTGCCAGTGGTGGTGTCTTTCTCAGAGCGAGAGGAGTAAGAGAGAAGTAGTCTAAAATATTTTGTGGAGGGAGGATAGGACTTTCATAAGATAACAAAGAAAATATTTAATATCAGTGGAAAAGAAACCTGACAGAATACGGTATTATTCTTGTTAATGTCTATTGACACTGCTAGGCCAAGTTTATTTCCCATTTGGAAGGTTGCTTACTATGTATGAACTTGGCTGGTATTGTGTTGATCACCTACAATCTTGCCCATTTCTAGGGCCTTTGGTTTTTTGTTTCATTTTTAACATCCTATTGCCTGATAAAAAATATGGGATGAAACACTGGCACATCAGGATGGCAGAATTATGTATTACTGGGTAAGTGTGAAGCGACAGAGAACCAGGACTTGACCTTCAGTGGGAATTGGGTTACATCAGCATCTTTTAGAGCTTGACCCTATGTATTCTTTGTTATTTCTTGTGCTGCTTTTTGTTACCAAACTCATTGCTATGGAAAATTAGAGTCAAATTTTGTTTGCTCAAGAACTTAATTCACTGTGGTCCCATAACAGTTCAGTCAGGACCTGGCAAGCTATTAGCAAAATAACTTACCTTGCCTATTGTTCCACAAAAGTAGAAGTTGGCTTGAACTTTCAAGAAGACATATTGAAGAAAAAAACCCAGCTACTATGCATTTTGATGACACCAAGTGGAGTGGTGTGCTTGATACTCTAGAGCAGAGGGTTGCCATGCAGAGGGACCTGGACAGGCTTAAGAGGTGGGCCTGTGCAAACCTCATGAAGTTCAACAAGGCTGAGTGCAAGGTCTTGCAGCTGAATTGAGGCAATCCCAAACATGGATACAGGCTGGGGGATGAGTGGATTGAGATCAGCCCTGAGGAGAAGGACTTGGGGTATTAGTGCATGAAAAACTGAATATGAGCTGACAATACGCACTTGCAGCCCAGAAAGCCAACTGCATCCTGGGCTGCATCAAAAGAAGCGTGGCTCGTAGGTCAGGGAGGTGATTCTGCCCCTCTACTCCACTCTGGTGAGACACTCCACCTGGAGTACTGCATCCAGCTCTGGAGTCCTCAGCACAGGGAAGACATGGACCTGTTGGAATGGATCCAGAGGAGGGCCACAGAAATGATCCGAGGGCTGGAGCACCTATCCTATGAGGACAGGCTGAGAGAGTTAGGGCTGTTCAGCCTGGAGAAGAGAAGGCTCCAGGGAGACCTTATAGCAGCTTCAGCTTTGCAGTACCAAAAGGGGGCCTACAGGTAAGATGGCCCTCTGTATCTCAGGGTGTGTAGTAATAAGATGAGGGGTAACAGCTTTAAACTGAAAGAGAGTAGATATAGATTAGAAGAAATTCTTTTCTGTGAGGGCGGTGAGACACTGGAACATGTTGCCCAGAGAAGTTATGGGTGCCCCATCCCTGGAGGTGTTCAAGGTGAGGTTGGATGAGGCTTTGTGTGAGCTGGTCTGGTGGGAGGTGTCCCTGCCCATGGCAGGGGGGGTTGGAACTAGATGGTCTTTAAGGTCCCTTCCAACCCAAACCATCCTACGATCCTATTATTTTCCTGTTCACATAAAATTACATCATTTTTTACTCACTTGCTCCCCTCACACCCTATTCCTTCGATCCTGCTCATATGATCATGAATTGGATTTATTCCCATATGTATCTTCTGTTTACAATTAGTTTAGATTTAAAATGTAAAAAATTTTACATGTTACACAGCATTTTATCTCAATCTTAAATTCATCTTCTAATGAAGCTGTGGCTGCAGATAAGAAGGCAGGGAGGTGACTTTTGGCCTTAAGAGGAGGAAGAAATTTGATCCAGTGTTTGGAAAAGAACTGACTACGCAGCTATTATTAAAAGCTGTCTAGAGGCTACAGTTTTATTATACAAAAAGGTGTAATGGAAAGGAATAAAGGGCAAAAGACCAGTGACATTCAATTTCTCCAAACACTAACAAGCCCTCAATTATTCATTTGCAATTACAGTTCACTGGATTAGCTACACGAAAACAATAAAACATGGGTTCTCTCAGGCAGATTCTCAACAACGGTGTTAGAAAAGAAAGGTTAGAGAGGGTAAAGAACGAGAGTAGCATGGCTTTGAACTTGTTCACTAAATTGATTCAGCTTGGATTTTCCCCATCCTCTGTGCACTTTCTCCTTTCTTTGACTTCTGTGCGTCACACCTTCAGGTGAGAGTACCAGAAACACCAGGCGTCTGCTACGTGCCTGAGCTCAGGGACGGAGTCTGACAGCAGATATCTAATGTTATTCTGTGCCTGAAGGGTGCATATCTCTAGAAATCAGGAAGAGCCCTCTTTTTAAACACTTCAAGACAGGAGCCATGGGAAGAATTGGAAAACTTCTTGCTGTGAGCCTTCCTCTCTTATAAATACCTGTGACTGCACATATATAGATGTAGCAGAGAAAACTGCCCCAAGTTTTTCAGGAAGGATAAGATTTTGTCTGCACCAAGGTTGCATTTGCTAGGACTTTGCTCAAGATTATTATTCTTTTATTAGGCTTTTATCAATCAATGTTTGCAGCCTCTGGTTTTTACCTCTCTGCTGTCAAGCTGCACCTCACTTCATGGTTTTTTGGTACTATGTGTTACAGGTGTCTTTAAGTACACCACAGCTGAAACAGCCTCAGCATCTGTTTCCCTTGACAGCTGCTTTGCCTTTTGCTCACTATACTGGTTACGGGATCTTGGATGTGAAAAACTTCCCCTAAATTGTCTTTGTAGGGAATACTGAAAAGCTGGAACTTTTTCTGCAGATCATTACTCTGTTTCACTTCTGCTGAATCATTAGAGCATTTTCTCTAAATAAATTTGCTGCTCTCAGAGTCCTCAAAGACATTGGCATCTCATCTATTCTGCCTGGTACCGGTTCTCACACTTACTCTTAGAGTCTTCCATCAGAGGGTGCATCAGTAGGTGAAAAAACACCTTGCCTAGGAAGGCCTGAAAGAAAACACTAATGTTTCTGCACTATTTCCAAAAATTATGTGTGGAGGTCCATTTATTAGAGAATGTTTTCTAGTAGCTGAGTTCACAAGAGCAGCAACTGTTTAGAAACATTAGATAAAATTCACAGAAACCAAATTTTGAGTCTATTTGAGCCAACATTCAAGATTCAAGGGTGAGAGTCAGAGTTCTTTTTGCTGTATGACTCTCATGTGCATTGCCTATGTGCCTTACCAGACCTAAGTGCTGGAATTTGAACATGATTCTTCAATAATTGCAGAAGTTATGGAGGGCTTTTGGCAGCTAATTTTCATTCATTGCTCTAAGAATTAGAGCTTTAGTTGATTTCACAGGCTGGGGAAAGATGTCCGTTTGACTACTAGTTTTTCTTGATGTGACTTAGGAAGCAGTGAAAAATGTGCCTGTGTCATGGAAAGGTCCTTATTGACACAATCAAGAGCCCCAAAAGTGTCTCAAAAGTTATGGACAGGTTTTAGGGCTTTGTCAGTGGATTTGAGCAGAGCTGGAAAATCTACTGTAGAGTTAATTGCTTCTGTTCAAGGTTTGAATCTTCTGAGGCCAGAATAGGTGGGGCTGCAATTACCAGTCTGACTGGTGTCCTCAGGTCGGTCCTTTCCTTCTGAACTGAACGGGAAATGAAGAAATGTAGAAAACGCTGCAGGTGACCCCAGTTGCTGCAGTTTCTGCCTCTGTTGCTACGCAACGTACAAAATAGTTATGACACTGATTTAGATCACAGTAATATACAGTGACATAAAAGCAAATATTATGTTTGTATGGTGGCCCTTTGGCTTTAATGGAGCCCAGAGGGAGTGTAGCAGTCCAAGTCTTAATGATATTATGACAGCAAGGTCTGATGGCAAGAGCCATCTCAAAAGGACACCACCTGCTGAGAAGAGCCACTAAACTAGTGTAAAACGGAGAAAAGTCTGAAAACAATGGTGGTGGACTGGTGAGTGTGAAGAGACCAAGGACCTGTTCTTTCATGCAGTTTCTTCCAGCAGAAAGCAGCTATGTTAGCTAGCAGCATCGCAAAGGCAGGACTGTGACTGCTCCAGACGTGACAGTGTTTTTTCCCTATTTTTGGTTTGGGGAAAGGAACAATCCTTATATGGACTTTCTGTACATTGTAATATGTTCTTTTTTAGGGTCATCTGGTCTGCAATTGTAGAAATTCATCTACTTAAAAGCATTTTCAGTTATCTTTTACAAAGAATAACAAATGTTCTTTGATAAGAAACCAGTAATATACAAGCCATTCTTGTGGGTTTTTTTGCTTGTTTTTCCCCCTTCATTTTTTTTTTTTCTTTTCTCTTTTCTCCCCTCTGCCCCCCTGCTGGATAGGGGGATGTTTTGTTTTATGTAGGATTCATTGGTTTTTGATTTTCATTTTCCATGTGGGAAAGTAGAAGATTGGGAGCAGATGTGGATGAATAAGGTATTTTTGGTAGTGAAGTTTTTCAAACAAAATAGAAGATCTTTTTAAAAAGTGTTAGGCCTCTTTTTTTTTTTTTTTTTCCCAGTCTACCAGATGAAAATTACTCTGAAAATTAATTTTTAGGTGCCTTTGAAAACTTTATGCATTTTACCCTACAAATTTGATCAAATAAACATAAACACTTATTTTGGTAATAGATATATTCATGATTGCTCTAGTTCATTCACTTATCTGTATAGAGATTTTATGTGTTTTTACCTTGTCAGTGCAGATAAAGTATTTACTAAATTTAAACAAAACTTCATTTTCCACAAACATATTGTATCCTGTTTTTTTTACCAAAACACAATAAAACAAAATATATGAAATATTACACAGTAGGTAAAAGGAAATCTATTTCTACTCAGATATGAATAACAGATTAGAACAATCTTTAATTCACTTTTATCTTGCTTTGATCTGAAACCAAACCATAAGCAGCCAGAAACATTAAAGACTGGAAAGAAATAAGGATGATTCATTTTCTTGATTCACACTGAATTGATTTTATAAAGAAAGGAATATGACCCTGTTTGTTACGGCAGCTTTATGTGGGCCCTTTAAAATGTTTTGAGTTTATTTCTCAAAAGGTGCATCTGTGTATCAAAAGAATCTATCACTGTGTCAGTGATTCAGTATTAGGCATGAAGCTAAAGCTTTCTCCAGTATTCATCACTATCTTTCAGTTTTTCCTTCTACATAGCAGTTGGCTTAAATCTGCCTTACAAGACTGAGGCACTTATCGTGGTGAAGGAAATAGAATTGAAATTGAAGTACGCAAGTGAAAACTGTTGCCCTCTGATATATCAATAAAGAATATGACATTCAATTAGAAATGGGAACTTGAAATAATATTTATATGTTAAGACCATCATTGTCTATGACAAGTTTCATACGGTAATTTGTAGACGTAGTAAAAACACAAAAAGGTTTTATTTTATATCTTTCTGATCCAAGATGTTCCTGTGTGTATCAAAAATAGCTTTTAAAAATGTATTTGAAAACTATGAAAAGAAAGGGCTCTGCTCTTCTCCATCTCAAATTTAGACAGTGGCAGGAGGATTGTGCTGATGCAGCAGAAAAGGCTTTGGTCCCTTCATGTTTTATTGCCCTGGGGATGCTTCCAGCTTGTCACTGGCACAAGTCAGACTGGACAAACTACAAGTGCTAATTTTCTAGGTTCTGCCCATGTTTTGATCACAGAAAATATTTTCCACAGTAGATTCTGTAGATGCTTTTATTGTAAGTACTCCTACTCATCAGGAAGCTAATTAGCATGGTCTTGTCTTACTAGTTCGATGTTTCAGACTTTAGCTTGTTCCACCGAGGTGCCTGGGAACAGCACTGGTTTAGGTAGTTTGGAGTTACAAGCACCTGGTGTGTCATGCTGTGTTCATGTTTTGGATCTTAGCTTTGCAACTTTTCTTTTTAAAGATAAAGGTGAACCTTTAAAAGGTTGTAGCAGTGGTGTTTGGGGAATAATATGAATCTGTTTTGGGAATAATATGAATTTGCTGCTTGTTGTCCTGTGCAAGTGTAGCAGTACTGCTTCTCATACATAATCAAGCAGTTCAGGTGTTCATTATTCAGGAATACCATCATCTATAGCAGGCTATAAGTGTTAATGATGACAGCTAGTAGAGGTTTGCTTTTCCTTTAAGCTTAGAAACTTGTTTCTTGAAGCTGATAGTAGCTAGTTTTATGCATTTCTACCACAACGCAAGTAACAAAGTACAACATGCAGATACAGTTTTTCTTAGGTTATAGGAAAGTCTAATTGATGATCACAACTTGGGTCTATGACACCAATGTCTAATTAAAAAGTGTGTTTAAAAGCAGCTGTAGAAATGCATGTATTTGTACTTCATTTCTCAAGTCCAAACATTGCTTTGTCCGCAAAAGATAAGACATACTAATTTGAGCAATGTAAAGGACCTTACAACAGTTCAGATTACTTACTGGCATGTCAGGTGAAGGTTTACATTTCAAATTATTGGCATAATAAAGGCCTTCTTGGTCCTTTCCTATCAAGTCACTTTGGTTGGATGTGATGGGAAAGGAAATAATGAGAAAAATGTTCTGGTGAGAGATAGGTAAAACTGTGCATGATTTCTCGGAACACTAGAGGGAGTAAGAAGGTAAAGCTCTTCAAAGAGCAGCTGCTTCCTTGGAGGTTGAATCCTCTGAGAGTAAGTTTGCCATACCAGGCAGGTAATTAAAGCAAAGGCTATTATATCATTTAAAAAACAAAGAAACAAACAAACAAAAACAAACCACAAAATCCTAAACGCCAAACCAAAGTGATCTCTTGCATGTTTTTTGTTCATTTGTTTGGGGCTTTTTGGTTGGTCTTTTTCCTTACCACCCCTGGTACTTCCCTCGGAAATCCTACCAGCATTCTCTCCCTCCTGTCCCCCTGCCTTTGTTTATTGTTTTGAGGGGACACTTTTGTTTTCATGTCTCTGAATGCTGAGTGTGTGTTCATCTAGGCTAATGCTAATGGACTGGCTGTGATGGAAACCAAAGTCCTTGTTTCTCCTCATCAGAGACCCCTTTAGGCAAATGTTAACCTGCCAAGAGCATGTGCATTCCAAGGAGGATTTGCAAATGAGCTAGTTGTTTCCCAAGAACAATATTTCCTGACCTAAATCTTTCTGCACTAAGAAAAAAAAATTAATGGTATGCACTAAGAGGCTACTGCGGATGACAGAATATTTTCTCTAGTGTTCCCCTTGCCCACTCATATTAATATTAACCATTTCTAGAATACGATAATAAATTCTGGTGAGCATAGTGTTTCATTATAATTATTCACACTGAACTGACCTTGTGCCTATAAACAGATGTTTTACCTAAGTGGATTAGCCCACTTGCATGTTCTTTTAAATAACAATCTGTGGTAGCCTTGAAAAGTCAAAGACATTTGGGGAAATATTCTCATCTCAATGTGTTGGATGTTACTGGCTGACTCCTGCTGGGATTTGTGAACAACTCTGCCAGTACAATTAATTGTAAATGCAACTCTACCTTACTGAAAAAAGCCTGTTTTTCATGTGCCAACACAATCATCGTGACAGTAAATAAATTTAAGTGTTCTCTTTCCTGTTTTCCTCTATATTGCTAGAAATCTTAAAGCGCTGCTTTGGATAAATGAAGAGGTTATACCTACTCCTAAGGCCTGTGGGGGATCTGGGGACAGGCAGGTGGCTGCAGTCCTTGCCACAGGAATACCATGAGACGCAGAGCGCGTGTAGCAGGTGGTACCCAGTACAGAGAGCTGGACTTCTGTCTCTCCCAGCTTGCCGAGAGATGCTTTGGTTTGACTTTACAGTACCGGCAGCAGGAGGTAGGACAAATTCCCATACACGGTTGCTTCTTCTAAGGCAGAAGTGGGAAGAAACTCTCTGCATGCTTTTTTCCCCTCATCTGATTTGCACAGGAGTAGCCACACCAAGACTTCTATGCTGACTGTATCAGCCTTGCCCTTGGCAATACTTCTGCTAAATATAGCAACAATATGGCAGCAATGACAGCATATATATGACCACAACATGTCAGCAATGCCAGTTCTCGCCCACAGGACTCATGGTAGCACCAAAACCAGTGTGTAGTGAGATGTGGAACTCTCTTTAATAGTTCCTTGCTGCAAGCAGATAGTACATTTGTCTTCGATATTTGTGCACTCATTGTAGCTCTGTTGTAATAACTTCTGCCTTGCAATTAAATTCTCCCTTAAAAATAATGAAAAAAAAAGTGCTAACCCTTTGTGTAAGCTTGAGTTTTTTTCTTGACTATATGTGTTGATATCTTTGTTACACCTCAGCTTTCTTTGCTGCTATTGTTACAGTAAGCAAAAGTAAGCCACTTTACACCAGTTGTTGATTGGCCTCGGTTGCCTAAGTTTGCAGTTACCTCTCAAATTTCTCAGTAGCTGTTGGTAAGGAGGTTTGGTGACTTCAGTAATTCCACTGAAACCAAGAAATTTCTTTCATTTCCACTGATGTGAGAATAAAGACAGTATTTGAAATGCACATAAGTTTGATCTTCCGTTCCTATTCATAAATCCCCTGTGTTTTATAAGCTTGTAGCTATTGTCTCTAAATTACCTACATTTTTCCAAAACTACTTAGTCATCCAATATTTTTCCACTATTGCTATGAACAGCTAATATAACAACATGATTATAAGACAGAAGATTCTCACTTACTTACTTGCAGCATACTTATCCGTCTTAGGTGTATTTCCCAGGATGATAACAAGGAGAGTGCTAGCAAGACTCTGTCCTCGGATTTTACTGTAGCCCACCCCACGATGTGGTGAAGCAGCGATATGCTGAGCAAGGTCCAGGCATGTGTTTAGTGAGCCCTGCGGCAGTGTGAGAGCTGCCACAGTGATGGGATCAACCCTGCAGAGTTCTTCCCCTGAGCTGGCAATTCTCTCTGCAGGACTCTTCCTTGGCCTGGTGCATGCCCTTCCACTGGACATCCTTTAGCACTTTCTTCTAATAGCACTTTAAATATTTATTCCTAAGTATCCTTATTTATCGAAACAAAACTTTATTTCAAAGTCAGGTCTGAGGTATCTGTGGGAGGTGTCAGGAAGGCTTTTGTAGCCTGACTCAAGGCTTGAAGTATTCTTGAAGTGTAGGTGTTTGACTAAGAAGGTAAGGCCACAACCACTACTGCTATTACATAGTGAAAGTTTTGTACTGAAGCATATTCCTCCCCCATGTAATCTAACAGTACAATACCGCTCTTTACGATTAACTTAGTCACTACAGATCCCAATCTAGGAAAATATTCTTCCTGAAGACAACACTGAAAAAGATATTTAACTATAATACTTAAATCTCATTGAGAACAAGAAAGTTCAATGCATACTTGAAGTTTAACATGTGCTTAAAATGTTTCTCCTTATGAGAAAGATTTAAAGTTCATGTTTGGATGCTTGCCTAGATGGATTCAAGACTCTGGAGACAACTCCAATCCTCTGTCCCCTTCTGAAGTCCAACTCCCTTCAGTTATGCAGGCCACTACTAGTAGTCACAGGTTCGCAGGCTATGGGCTGTTTCAAGACTGTTCTGATCATCTGATCTGGCTTCCTGAAGGTGAAATCTCAACTTTTGCACGAAGCCCACAGCTGTTTGTTAAGTCAGAGCAGATCATAGGAAAAAGAAGCCACCTGAGCGTCCAGTGCTTAGAGTGGAGGGTCAGCCGTGCTGTCAGGTGAGCTCTCTCAACCATTAGTTTCCTTCTGTGTTCAAAGTACGAGCTTAACCTTGACTCTGAATGTGTCTAACATTTCAGCTGGTTTATTTTTTTAGCACCTTTGATATACCTATCTTTTCTCTGCTGTCTGCCTTCCTTTCACAGTCTTGATGCAGCTAAAATGATAAGAATTTTCATTTCGAAGATTTTTTTTGTTTCCTTTCTGTTTTCTGAGGGTTTCCGGGATTCCAACTATTCTAGGAGGGCAGCCTCTGGAAGTACTTGTACACTGTATACTTTTTTCTATAAAACAGATCTTACCTTCCCCGCAGTTTTCCAAATGAAGTGATTGAAATCATTGGACAAGAAGCCTTAGATGAAATAGGTCTCAATAGTTGTAAATTATCCAGGGTAATAATGAAGGACTCCCTACTTGAATGTACTTACAGACTGTCATTCTTTTTTCAAAGCCAGAGAATACATTTTCTTCATGCATTTTCATTATAATTTTAATTAAATATATTTTTCATAAGTGCAGGATTTTTTTTAATTATCTATTTCTCATAGAAGGAAAAAGAACCACATTTTACTTTCAGATGTTCTGATTAAAAAAGAAAAATAGAAGAGTTTTCAAATATCCTGGTATGAACTCGTAGCAGTTGCTAACTCTGGAGTAATTCTACATTTATATAATGTTGAAGATTGGAAAACTCTGAAAATAACAGTTGTGAGAAGGAAGAATTTCTGTTTATTGAAAGTCATGGAAAGTGGGAAAGTTGGCATGGTCACATGCCCTCAATTTATTGCTTCCCTACTTATGATAAAGAGCCATAGAAGCTTTAAGTGAGGTGGATCTATTGGGTAAATTACTTCTGGTTTTGTGTAATCCTTTTATATACTTACACTTACAGAGCAATGATTAAGTGAATGCCATGTCTTAAAAATGGGTAATGTTTTAGCTCATCTTATTGACATTCCAGATACGCTGCTGTTTTGATAATTACACAAGTATTGTCAAAGGCTTTCAGAAAGAGGAGTTTAGCCTATTTTTCCCCCACGAAAATTCAGCCTTCACACTCTCCACTTGTATAAAAGCTGCAGGTGTTTAGCACTTATTAAAATCAGGCAATTCATCTACGATCGAAAAAAGTACATGCTCAGCCTTTTTATCTCCATATGATATTGAATAAATTTTTTCCACAGACTTCAAAGATGCAGCCCAGTGACC
Source organism: Charadrius vociferus (assembly GCF_000708025.1). NCBI lineage: Eukaryota > Metazoa > Chordata > Aves > Charadriiformes > Charadriidae > Charadrius > Charadrius vociferus. Next base: position 6,001,378 of record NW_009648061.1, read on the forward strand.
CTTCTTTTGAGTTAATGCAAGAGAAAGGAATATCTCCTGATTTCTTTTATACATATGTAGGTAGGTATATAGGCTGGATTACCTTAGTTCTGCTTGAATATTTGACATCAGAAGTGCTTCCTTCCTCTAGCAGTTGTCTATGACAAGCTGGGAAATGGATAGCTTTTTACCTAAGGAAGACCTTCTCTTTAACAAGATAAGTATTCTATGTGCTCTCTTTTGATGTTTGAGACAATAGTTGGGTATGTCCTTTAAAAATATTACTTTCTTTTGCTGCCCCAGTTTGACATATGAAGGGAGTAAATGGAAGTGAGCGAGAGGCTAACATGTTCAGCACACAGCACCCTGGAGAGACAGCACTGCTTCTCATTTGAAATGCGGAGCCCTTTCTGGTTGGCTCAGCCCATGGAAATAAAATACGGTCCTCATGTGTGCCAGTCCCAGAATAACGTGTGCTGCAGTGTTTACGCTGTTCATAAAGCATTAGAGAGTGCCTTCTCCCTGTGCAATACCCAAAATTTAAATTGTGGAACTACCTTGGTTTTCAGATGCTGTGCCATCCATCACTGCAGATTTGCACTATTCATTATAAAAATAGTCAAGCTTCGGCTTTATTTGCCTCATACTTCAGGTGTCTTAGACTATGTTTTTAACAGTAAGCTCTGCCAGCATGCCCAGTTGGAGTGAAGGCGTGAAGCCCAAGCTGAATGAGGATGTGAAGCTCCATCTGAGATGTTCAAGGCCCCAAATGCAGATGCACATACCCCAGTGAAAAGCAGCTGCTATTGATGTAGCTTCTGCAAGGTGGGGGTGAGGTATTTCAGCTGAACAAAGAATAGCTCTGCCACCACAGCTGGACCTCTGGGCGAGTCAGGTCTGGGTGCTGTGTTTTTCCTATAGCTATGAAGTCTTCTAACCGTAGACAGGGATTTCGATACATTACAGGGTTGGTGTTTTTTGCTGTTTTGTAATAGACTATTATTTACCTAGTACCAACAAAACCTCTCAAAATTGCTAGTAATGTATATTATATTTTGTATTTTCTCTCTCTCGTGACGGTACACTATATAATGGGAGCGTTGATAAACATTCTGTAAACAATGTGTACCAATTCCCTTGACAATAAAAGGCAACTAGCAATTTTTCCTGAACTGTTTTTGGCATCAAAGAAGGCATAGTCTGAAGAAGTGTTTTTACTAAAGAAAAATTTGCAGTTATAGCAGAACCGTTAGTATTTTTTCCCCACTTCTGCTAAAGATAATTGCCAATACCTTTGATCTGTTAATGTTCATCACAAAGTTCCTCAGCTTCATCAGGTTTCCATGACATGACATAACATTTAACCATCAGTGAAAAGCTTCAAAATTTGAGTCTTCTTTAATGATTGTAAACAAAAATGACAACCCAGAGTGTCAGATTTTTTCTAATTAACTTCATGCATAAATGTAAAAAATGGTTTTCTCAATAAAGAAGAGATGCCTGGAACCATGAGTTTATAGTTATTTGAAGGTAAAAGTTTGTCTTGCATTCAACAGATTAGCAGTCTGGCCATGACAGAAAAAGAATGTCTTTTGTAAATTTACAGAGAGGAAGTGATACAGTATTGATGGTTGCAGATAGCTTAAAGTCACATCAGTGCTCTTAGACTGCGACTTCATGCCTGTTTTTACCAGTTTGTAGTGGAGACACCTCCATTAGGAAGTGAAACCATGTAATCAGTTTTATTTCAGTAGTTTACTAAATAAAATTAGAGTTCCCACTGGCCTCCCCTCTCCCCTCTCCAGTTATTCTAGCAAGAGCGGGATCAGTTACATGAAAGTCTGTGAATAACTGAAGGGGAAATGGCAATCAGACCCAGAACCCAGTGTGTCAGGGGAGACCTGAAACCCTTGTGTTTCCTAGCTGACTGGTAGCAATGCATATGCATCTGCTAAAATTAAATGTGGGATTTATTGAAGCTAAACTGAGCACCTTGATATTTGATGATCAAGTGCATGCTTATGAGCCAACTTACTGCCTACAGACCATGCCCAGAAAAGACTTTTCAGATGGGATGGAGTGCTGAGTTTGAGAGTCCCTCCCTGATGATGATGACCAGGATCACATTCTGAAGACATTAAATATATGCCAGGATATTGGTCAACCTTAAAAAGGGTACAGTGCCAGGGAGTGCCCAGGTTAGAAGACCAGCTGACTCGCTCTTCATCCGAAAGCTTTGTCTGGCTTGCTACTATTGCTGTTATGGATTTGCATGGTTAATGGTTTTGGTGCGTTTAGTCAGCAACAGGTAGATGGTATGAAGAATTTAGGTTTACATAGGAGCAGTGGAAATGAATTTCTTTTACTTAATTTTCCTTGCCCGTGCTTAGAGTTTTGGAGCTTAAAGATAAATAAATAAATTAGTTTTAAAAGAGCTTCTCCATCAAGTTTGTAAAGATACATTGACCCCTCAGTTAATTCATTTGCAATATTATGGATGACATTCTGTGTTGTGGCTTCACATGTGAATTAGATGCACAAAGGACATAAGATGTTCATTTATTTTCATGACCCTCATTTCCTAGAATGGTCATCCTCACATCTAGACATGGCTTGGAAGGAAAGGCCTTCCTGGGATTAGCAGTGTTTTGAAACACTTCTTTGATATTTTGGAGATATACAGATGACTTCATTGGCCTCCAACTGAAATATTCTGAGTACCTACATAATCCACCGAGGCACCTACCTCTTTTCTCCAAATATACAGATCTTGTATTATGAACTGCATCAAAGTTACTTACTCAAAGGGTATGGTGTGGATATCCCCCATTATTTTTCATTTTGCAACAGCTAGTTGGCCTCTGTGAGACTGTTTAACTGCATATGTTTTGGAGGTTTTTTGCCACATCTATAAAATCTTTGTGAAGAATAAGATACTGAAAACAGTTATGGAAAAACTGAGTGAACAGTACTGTAACATGTAACAAAGAAAGCACCCCGATCTCAGAGATGATTAAATGAACAATTCTACTTTTAAAAGAGTGTATTTTTTGTTGTTATCATAAAAAAAACTTAGAAGTGCGATTCTACCTTTTATAAGAGGGTTTTATTGTTTTTAATTTCAAGACAGAATAACTGAAATATCGAGGGAAGAATTGAAGAAAGGTGTAGTGGGAGCTTGAAAGAGCTTTTTGGGTTGAGCCATTACATAGAAGTATGATTTCAATTTAAGTTATCTGTTTGTATAGTAAACAGAATATTGTGTTGCCTCATAGAAGTTTGTATATGGAAGTCGTTTGAGAAGGAAAAATAAGCTTTTGAAATATTAAAAATGAAACCATCTCAGCACATCAAAGGGAAAACACAGGATGATACCAAATAAAGACCCACTAACATGAAGATACACGCAAGATATCAAGTTGCTATGCCTGTCAAAGTGTTTTTCGTGTATCTTGCTTCCATGATGGGACATGCTCACTAAGAAAAGGATAATTTTCTGTTCACTCTGAAAAATACCCATACTGACAGGCATGGAGGCACTCTCTCATGTCATTTTCAAGAGGGTAATTGCTGTTATATATGAACAAAGCATTTTAAAAGAGACAGCAGTCAGGGCAATTCTATGAAACTTGATGCTGCATGAGTCTTTCCTAGATTAAATATGATAGCATTGCCTGTCTGTCCTCCAGTGTGTGTTAGACATGAGCAGGGAAGACGCTCAGGGTCTTCCCTTTGCTTGGAACCTTCATTGGCTCCAGCACAGTCCAGCTCCACATGTATCTCCTACATTGAAAATGGTTTTATGGTTGCATAGCCAAGCTCTGAGGAATTAAAAGAGGGTTCCTCTGTGACCACAATTTAGCACTTGCATGTGTGAATCAGGCTAACAGAGATCGAACCTCAATAAGGTAAATTTTGGAAGTGCTGTTCAGGTCTAATGCCTTAAAGCTCTTTTGTCTTATAGTAGCTTTGTGTTTAATCGATTAGTGGCCTATCCTAGGCAGGGATCTCGTAGAATAGTTACTAAGGGATTGTGTCATGAAATATTTGGAAAGACAGTTCCTACTATAATGAGAGACTTAGCTTGTGGTAAAATTACTGATTTGTGCATATCGGTAAGAGGACTCAATGTCAGTAAGAATCACAGCTGCTAAATTCACTATAATCCTCTGACTGTCAAGGGTGCATCCCTGGTGATAGAAGAAGGAAGGTTTGGGAGGGGGAAGCCTTTCATGTGTGCAAGAAAGAAAACTTTGAAACATGGCCTGCGAAGATGAGACTTGTATGCCTGACTTTGAAAGAATGTCTGGTAAATGCCTTCCTGGTTACATTTTCACTGCTCCAGGTTCACTTTGTTTTAACATGCAGTTCTCCCTGTTTCACATTCTTGTTTTTCTGCATTCATATTTCAGTATCTAATTTGGGTTGGAAAAGGCCTCAGGACATCTCTAGCCCAATCTCCTGATCAAAGCAGAGCCAGCTAGGTCAGGCCAGGTTACTTAAGACTTTTTTGGTCAGGACTTGAAAACCTCCAGGGATGGAGGCTGAACAGCCTTTCTGGGCTACTTGTTTTAATGCCAGAGTGTCCTCATGGTGAAAAAGCTTTTCCTTATATACAGTCTGAACCTCTCTTATTTAAATTTATGGTTGATGTGTCTCTTCCTTGCAGTATCCGTTGCCATAAAGAGCCTGGCTTTGTTTCCTGGATGACCTCCCTGTAGATACTGGGGGACTGCTATCAGGTACCCCCCTCACTGAAGCTATCTCTTCCCCATAATGAACAAGCCCTGGTCCCTGAGCCTCTCCTGAAAGGGCAAGTGCTCCAGCTCCCAACCATCTCAGTGGCTCCCCCCTGAACACACTTCAGTTTATCAATGCCTTTCCTGTATTGAGTGAGGGCACCAAAACTGGATGAAGTATCTGGATGTGGACTAATGAGGGGTATAATCCCTTTCAGTTATCTCCTGGCTATGCTGCTGTTCATACAGCCCAGGATGTTGTATGTATGTTTACTGCCAGGGCATGATTCTGTCTCGCTTGCAGCTTGCTGTCTGCCCTGATACCCAGGGTCTTTTCCAGAGAGCTGCTCTCCAGCAAGCTCATCTCCAGGCTGTGCCATTGCAGAGCATCTTCTTTCCCTGGTGTGCGGCTGGGCATCTGTCCCTGTTGAATTGCAGGGTGTTCCTGTTGGCCCAGTCCTCCAGGCTCTCTCAGCCCCTCTTAATGGCAGCCCTGTCTTCGAACATTTCGGCTGGTGTCTCCAATTTGGTGTCATCTAGGAACCTGATGAGAGTGTACTCTGTTGTCTCCTCTATGTCATTAAGAAAGATGTGAAACACAACAGGTTCCAGGATAAATTCCTGTATATTCCACTTGTTCTGGGCCTTCAGGCAGTGTATGATCCATTCAATGCGGCCCTCCAAGCCTGATCATCCAAACAATTTTTTACCCATCTACTTGTTCAGCCATCCAGACCATAATATACTAACTTGGATAAAAGACTACAGTGGGAGAATTCTGTGTGTTTTTAATCTTGCTAAAGTTGGGGTAAATGACATTCATTGTTCTTTTCTCCTCCACAGCTCCAGTCATTTTATCATAGATGGCAACCAGGCTGGTCAGGCATCATTTACGCTTGGTAAATCCATGCTGACTGTTCCAAGTCACCTTCTTATTTGTGTGCACATAAATGTGTCCCTCTAATAAGAAAAGGGAAACTGGGCCTTTGGAAATTGAGGCTGATCTTTCACAGGGTCAGTGAAACTGGCTGGTGTTTGTGTTCCTATGAAGGGCAAGATACTGCACGTTTCAAGTAAGCGAGTGTTTTAGCAGTTATTTCAGTGGAAACAGGTCAGATCCATAAACTAGAAATGGGTTTGTTAATAAAAAGCCTTTCTGAGTTAATCATAGTTTAAGACTGAAGACAAAATTTTTTGTTTGGTTGGTTTTTTAGACAGAACCCATAGGATAAACAATAATAAAGAATGATGTCTTGCCCTGGTAGCTGCTTTACCCAGCTACTCTTTGAATTGAAGTTCATATAAAGTGGAATGCATTAGGAACTAATCATAAAGAACACTAGGGATATTTTTTTTATCATAGCTGTGTCTGCCTTAAGCACACAATAGTTGAGGTTATAGCTGTGTCTTGAAACTCAGTCTAGGGAATTTTGAACTTAGCAGAACCTGGCCTGCCCTTCCAGGTACCTTCAGCAGCAGTATTGAAAGTATCACACACTTTTAGATTTTCTGTCTTTTTTGTTTTATTGAAATCTGCAGTCCTTAAATAATTAATTTGAGACTGCATATCCTAATGTAAAAGAAAAAGGCAGACACACGAACAAGGTAAATAACTGCTTTGTCTTGTTGACTGATAAAGTAATCCTTCCTTTTTGTTGTGTATTTTCTTTTTTCCCTGTTGCCTATATTTGATTCTCACATGTTATTTAAAGTTAGATTTAAAGTGTATGCCAACACAATTCCTAAGAAGGGGTGCTTTCTTCGCTATATAATCAAGGAGTTATGTGCAATCTTTAGTGCTCAGAAAATAATAACAATTGTATCCTGTACGTGCTGTCATGTTCCACAACTGGTACAGCTTTAAATCACTTGACAAAGAGGATGCTTGTTGCCAGGAGTAGAGCCTGTGCTCCACATGACCACACGCATCAGAGACATTTGATATGGATTTCTACCTGCCTCTTGACTATGTACTAATCTGGTGATATTAAAGAACTTGACATCTTTCCTTACTCTGGCTCAGATTCATCTAATCTAATTTGACACACTTAGCCGCAAAACTTGAGTTAGAAGCATGGTCACCTTAGAGTGGCTTGCAATCAGTACAAAGAGATAAGCACATCCCAAGAATGATTCAGCCCATGAAGCTTTATCTGTCTCTTGCTAATATAGGGAGGTTTGGATAGTTAGGCTCCTATACTGGTTCCTTACTGAAGGAAATGTGTTTGTCCATGTTTTCATTCAATTTTGGGTAAACTTTGTAGCAAACAGGGAATTAGAAATTATTTCAACCAGTTTCAGTCCTTTGAAAGATTTAGGATTTTTTCCCCTCTTTTAGTATGTTCTTGCAAGAATGAGGGAAACAAAAAAGAAGAGGAAAAGAGATATTTTGATGAGCAAAAAGTTCATTGAGCAGATTTTAATGTTCTGGTTTTGTTTTTAATGACTTTCTGACTGGAAGTCATTAAATGCTCAAAAAGCTCAAAAATGTGCAAAACCAAGAGCTATTGCACAGCAATGACTGGTCAGAAGGTGACATCAGGAGCCCTTAAGGTACCATTACAGTATCCTAGACTCAGCATATCCCCTTGGTTTCCCACTACTTTGCTTTGGGCTTCAGAACCGGGTGGAAACACAGATAATTCAGGATAAGTGCAACGACAGACTTTGAGGTATAGTTTGGTTCTGCAGACAACCAGACTTATTCAGTGATGGACCATTTTTGGAGGTATACAGTTTCTAGTTATATGGCCATGGTAATGGAGGAACCAGTGACAGATGGGAAGTAGCCAGATGTTTCTTATAATAGACTATTGAATCATAGAATCATAGAGTGGTTTAGGTTGGAAGGGACCTTACAGATCATCTAGTTTCAATGCCCCTGCCATGGGCAGGGACACCTTCCACTAGACCAGGTTGCTCAAAGCCCCATCCAAAGTGGCCTTGAACACCTCCAGGGATAGGGCACCCACAACATTCCTGGGCAATTTGTTCCAGTGCCTCACCACCCACAGACTGATTTTTTTTTTCTTTTTTGTAATATCTATTCTAAATCTAGTACTGAGTACAGCTGGAGGAAAAATCTTCAAGAGAGAGCCTGCACAAGAAGAAAGATGTCTTATAGTCTGCTCTGGACAAGGGAGAAAGACAGGATTTACATGTGGAAGTTTTGTTCAGTGCGTTTGGTTTAAAGGGTAAAGCTATACTTGAGAAGGTTTTAGGTGAGGTGCAAATGTCTTGGACCAACTCGTCCGTGGCAGGTCCTCTCATCTTTTTGTTTGTATGCTCAGAACGACATAGAAGTGCCAAGCTGATGTAAACTGCAGCCTGTGGGTGTTACTTGATGTTTTCAGAGCAATTATAGTTGGGTCAGGTCTACCCAGATGTAGGGGTAAGGGAAGCTGGTGACCTGATGTAAAAGGGTATCCAGGCTTCAACTCATTATCACCCAGCATTCAGCTCTAGTATCTGTGAGGCACAGAAACACTGTTGTTTTCAGGGTATGGATGATAAGTACATTAAAGTCTCAAGGTATTAGGCTGTGTATGCTAAATCCCACAACGAATCTGCAGAAAAGCATGAAGAGAATTTGTGAAGTCAGCTCTAAGGTGCTGTATCTCTTTACTCCACTTCCTAACAGTGAATTCTTCCCAACCTAATGCAAGTTGTGCTTTCTCTAATTTGATTCCATTGCTTTTTCCTGTCCAACCCACCAGGTGCCTTGATCAACTGAGCTTCCAAAATCAAGAAGAAATTGATGAAATTTCCAAAGAGCAAGAGTACGTTGTATGCTATATACAGTATACTTTTGCGGAACTCTTATACCAAATGCAGAAAATAGCCTTGTTTCTCTTCTTGCTTGTTTAAGTTGAAGGTATAATGTAAATTGTGATATTTATTTATACCGTAACTTTTGTTGCTATGTAAATACAAATTAGTACTGTCTTTATAGTACAGTACAAGATCTGGCACTGCCTTGTGCTTTGATGGAACACAAGTGAATCCAACATTATATGTGCTATTTCTCTATTTGCTGCTGCACATCTCTGAATTACTTGGCAACAAAAAAAAAAAAAAAAGAAAAAAAGAAAAAAAAGGCATTGAGTCCCTGCAGAATCCCATAATCCTTGTTGCATAAGCCTGAGGAATTATCAGAATTTGCAAGAGTGCAAGTATACTTGATGACTAGCCCTTTCAGCAGTTATATCTTCTTAACAGAATTTTTGTGTTATCCCCTAGTGGAAAAAACACAAGAGATGCTTCAAACAGCTGTCCCCTAGTGCACAGAGGACAGTTATTCACAAAAACATTTGCAGTCGTAACATACTAGCAGTTACCACTGGGCATTATTAGTCCTTTATATCTGAACCCAAAAATAAACCCGAAAAATCTAAATTTTAGCAAATTCTGTGGCACTACTTGAAAGCATAATATTTCTCATAAATTGCACAGTGGTCTCAGACTTCATACCCCCAACATGATAAAGAAAGTCCCTTGGTTTAAACTGAACCAGTTCAACTTATCTTTAGTTGTGGTAATTTTTTCACTCAGCTAATCATCCTTCCTCTGGGCTAATTTTCTAACATTGCTCTTTATTTGCTCTCTACAGCTGTACTTAGGAAAGGAAGAGTCGCTAACACATGGTTGTATTTTTCTCATTTATTCCTTTAAATGAAGTTAAAGAAACTCTCAATTTTAAGAAGCGAAAAATCTCAGGAAGTGTTTTCATTAAAACTCTGCTGGCAGCAACAACTGTGCCTCTGGCACTGAAGGTCGCCTGTGTGTTGCTCAGTTCTCAGTTGCTCTAATAGACTGTGTAATTTCTTCCTGTTGAAGTGAAGTTGCAAGGAAGCAACTTTCTTTCTTTTGTTATATTGTGACATTTTATAAATCATTATTTAAAATTTAATACTTTTAAGGCCTTCCTATGATGTTGTCGGTGTCTTTAAAAGCTTTGAAAATTCTAAGGCAAGGAAAGAAATGCTGTGGAGATAAGGTTCTACTTGTAAGATCGTTCTACACTTGCTTTCTATGCTTTGGCACTAACGGAAGAATTTCTACTCCTTTGTTACCTCTGACTTGGAGGGATGCAGCTACTAATGGAAATGGCAGATTACTTTTTGCCTAAGCATCTCGTTCTGAAAATGCCACCTGAAAGTCCGTCATGGAAAAGAGGAGAAGGATCCATTCTGAGAATCCAGTGATTTCAGGTTGGACCACAAAGTGGTTAGGTAGATATAGATGAATATCCTATTTCTCCTGCTAGATGTTCTCACAGATAAACAAATTGTTAAATCTTCAGCTAGATTTCTTATCAGTTTGGGTATTTTTGTATGTTCGTAAGAGACCTTATAGATACCAAGAGGAGGAGACCTCTTTATTTCAGTCTAATGGCAACTCCTCCAAGTAATGAGCTCTTTCCTTGTCTCTTAAGCCATTTCTTTAGTACGTTATTGTATTGCATACAATAATATTCTTCAACTGGCAAGTTTTACTGCATTAGGTTTTTGGCAAGATCTATGAATAATTCTTTGGCACTGAGACATTTTCCTCTCTAGATTTTCTGTTTGTCAGTGTAAAATACCCTACTTAAGGTGGTTAATAGCTGGATTTAATAGGTTTAACTCCTTGTATATTCAAGAAGCATTGGCAAATAATTCTGGATATTGAAGAATAATCTATGGAAATGTTGGCACATTCAGATTACTGTGATTCACAATGATTGGCTATTTTTAATCAGATCCGTAAAGTACTACTGTTGTGATACACGGTGTCCCAAGGGAAACTGCCACTGTAACTGCAGCTTTTCTGTATGCAGTTGGGTGCTCGCTATTCCTTATATACATGAATTTTTTGTAGTCAGCAGCATAACAGAAATTCTGTAGAGCATGCTGGCTTTCTACAGGGTTTTCATCTTGAAAGTGTGTTTTGTGCTGCAGCATCAGCATTGGGCAGAAGGGGAAGTGGAAAGCTTTCATCTTGTACGCACAGACAAACAAGGTATTGTCTTGTCTTGCTTGCCAAAGAAACTGAGAAGTGAAGGCTCAGACAGAACTGACAGGAGGGAGGAGACCCAAGGAAAGCTTGTGAATGCACAGCAGTTTGATACCCAAGGCAGCACTTTTTGAGTGATTTATGTTGGTATCTTTAATTTGGGAAAGCTTAAAGCAAAATAAAGACGGAATACAAAGTGTTTTCAGGAACCTAAAAAAGGGAAGATCTGAGAACGCTGTTTCTGTGTGCTGCTCACTCCTGATGTGTTTCATGAGCTGGGTAGGCCACCCACTCCTCCTTTTCTCTAGGTGGAACCCTCATCATGGTGTATGGGGGTCTTAGTGTGAGCAGTGCTGGAGGCTGAGGGGTTTTCTTTGTTAGAGTGAGAAGGTTTTTATGTGGAGCTTATATAAAGTTTTTTATGTATACCCTCATTCACGCATTATGTACGTAATGAAGGAGAGAGAATATATAACAATATACAGAGATATGTATAAATCCTTGCCTTCTGTGTTGTGGTGGGATTTATTAAAAAATGTCCGTAACGATTTAAATTCAAAGGATGAGAAATACAGAATAGCCCATGTCCATCTATTTGTAGCAGCATCAGAAATGTTTCTTAATAATAACAACAGCAAACCTAAGATTTATTTCAAATGCCAAGTCTATTGAGTTTTTCAGAGTTAGACCAGAAAACTACTTGTGTATCTATCCCCACATCCGTGCCCCTGACATACGCATGCATAACACTAGGACTCCTCAGTATTCCAGTTATCCCTGGAAAGGTCTGGTAAAATATGCTGATGACAAACAAACTTCTTCTTTGTCAGATATAAGTAGCTATATAAATACATTGCTGGTATGTCTGAAGAATATTTGACATGCTGACTGCTTGAATTAAAGCTAAGATGGAAGAGGAGCTCACTAGGTCCCCAGGGGAGCAAAGCACTCTTAATATTTTAACTTTTCATACTCCTTTCAAAGCAAATCTTTACAAGGAGCTTTGTTTGTGTACACAAAATTATAGCTAGTTGTAGATACAGGTGGCAATGCTTTATTCTTGCAAATGTATTTATGAGCACTTCAAGTATGCTGACAGTTGTGCCTGGAATTATATATATTTCCCGTTACTCAAATTCATATGCTCTCGTGTTCCTCTCGTGTTCATACTGTACATATTTTTATAAACTCAGGTTGAGATCCAAAAAATCCTCACAGTAATTTGCTTGTAAAGATTATTTGGCAATGAAGAACTTTGGTTCCTGCAGTTGTAAAGTGAGTCACAATACCCCGTGCAGTCGTTCTTCGGTAAATATTCCTCTTACTGAAACTGCAACAACAACAGCAGCGAAATCCTTGGCACATAAAATTCCAGGGCGTCCTGTGAAAGTACAGTAGCACAGTCATGTCAGGGTTCAAAAAGGACAGGTAGGTTAGGGGCTACAGACACCAGCTGAGGAAAAGTCTGAATAGATTAGCCTGAGTGTATAATGGGCCCCTGAAGGAACGTATTCTTTTCTCTTTTTAAGTACTAAGGATTCCTTAGATTTCAGTCTGTACCTTGGGTTTTTTCGTGTGACGTAGGTTCAAATAATGTTGAAGCGTCTGTCCCTGCTCCTTCAGCATTTTCTGAATGAGGTCCATTGGTTTATTTTTCAAAGAATAAAGGTTTTGTTTCTTTATATTCTCTATTTTGACTAAATTCACAGAGTCCCTTAATCTTTCTTCCTGCCATCTGCTCTAATTTTTCCTTTGATTGTAAATTTTATGGACCAAACATCTTACCAGTGTAAATTAATGGAGTCTTATTGACTTCAATGGAATAACTCTGGTTTACAGCAGCTGAAGATTTGATGTTATATCTTAAATAAATATGTAAATGAAAATCAGGATGCTGCTATTGGCTATGCTATATCCCAAGAATGCTTTTAAAGTTACTTATTTTTCCCATGTGTGTTGTTGAATGGGTTTTTTTTCCATTGTTTCAGCTGGTATCATCTATAGATCTCTCTCCTTTATTTGCCTTATTTTCAGAATATGCAAATTACAAGTAACATTCTTTTTGTCATGCTATTTTTCTCTATAGTAAATTGTCTCTCTGGATGCTTGCTTCCCATCATAAAACAGGTGGGATTAATCACCTTCGGGGAAGATGTAGAACGTCTCCATCATCTCTAAAGGAAGCATAAATGATTAATTTAGACGGGATAGGGAAAGTTAAGTTAAATGAATTCTGCCTGTAGTGACTATCTACCTTTAGATGACTATCAACCTTTAATGACTTTGTCAAACGGTTCTTCTTTGAGCACATATTGATATTTCTAAACTCAGAGGAAGTAACTCAACAGTTTTAAATTTCAGTGGTATGCAAAAAAAGAAGGTATAATGTGTATTCTTTGATTGTATGAATCTGAAAGTATATCTTTACCATGAGGCTTATGAATAGCACGACTCAACCTGCACCACTAGTTTCTGTTCCTTTGGGTAATGTCTGTTTAATTCAGAACATTTTGCACTGTCAGAGGTGTATCTGAACAGCTTGGAAAAGGCTCGTCTCTTGCCTACAGTATTCCGTTTTCTTAAATTATAGTATCCTCCTTTCTTTTTTAAAATAGGATTTCAAGGAGAATTATTTCAATTATGGCTTGATACCTAAATCTTCAGACTTGTAGTCATACATTTTCCTTTACTATTTGATAGTCTTTCTGTTACAGGGCTGTCCCATTCTGGGTTTGCCATTAGTCACTAACCTAAACAGCGTGATTATTTGTAATAACATGTAGGGAGGTCTCAAAATAATGGAATCTGGAAAGGTCAGTAGCAGAGAAGAGTTCCCGTACACGAGGCATTTTCAAACAAGAAGTGAAAGGCATCAAGTGGCAGTCCTGTAAATAGGAACATAATTAAAAGTACAGATGGAAAAAAATAAGAGAAATTAGGTCAGGGATGATTCTACTGATTCAGCCAGAGAATAACTGATGCGTGTACTAGAGGCTCTGTCATTTCCATGAAGAGCTTTATCCTACAAAGCCAGCAAAAAATAGAGTGGAAAGTGCAAGTAGCATTGAGTGGTTTGGAGCATATTTGCATTTCAGAGAGATAAACAAGGGCAATGTGTGTCTGCAGTCAAGAGTTTGAAACTGCAACAAGAAGAAATCTAGAAAATATAACTTGTTAGACACTATTTGGCCCCCTCTTTCTAATCAGTCACTTTCCCATATATATGGGGCAAAAGTGTAGTTGAATTGGTGTTTGTTCCCAAATAGCTGACCTGGTGCTCTGTAAAATGAGTCTTTTTAGGACGCTGTCATTAGTCTGGGGTGATAACGGCGTTGAAGATTTTGAAAATCTTTTCCTCAAAGCTGTTGTTGGCTTCTGTTTTTAGCTAGGGCAGACAGGGATGACTCACAGGTGTTAAATTGGGTTTAGGACTGTATTTTTAAACCTCACTCTTCAGTTTGTAAGTGCTCAGATTCTACACAGGAATTCAGACCTTCTGCTATTTAGGGTTTATTTGTATTCGCAGTGTATTCTTGTTTCAAAGGACAGTGTTAGTCAGGGCATTGTGTCGAGTCAACATACATCAGTTTGAAAGTGTCCTAATCTGCACATTCACCACTTGACCTGTTTCAGTGGTTCTAATTTAAGTTTCTCTCCATGTGCATTCAGATGCTGTTGCTTGTGTTGCCTTGTCTCTGATAGATGTTTGCTTAACATACTTACGTTTATTCTTTGGGAGGTGAATATTAAGACAGTTCTCTCTCTTTATCCTTGCAGTTGCTTTGTGCTACTTCAATAATGCAAAATGGTGATAAAATTTTTTGGAACAAATCTTGGGCCCATAGAGTTCCCTTTGGACAGGGAAATATGTTGGAAGCGTAGTGTTTGCCCAACAGGAGCAGTGAATAAGAGGTGGTCAGTGGCATCAGAAAACTCACAGAAAGTAGCGCTGCAGTGTTCCAAAGGATAATGTGCTTCTAAAAATGTCTAGCTACTATCTGTAGATATGTTAACAGTTTGGATAATTTATGTTCAGCCACAAACATTTATTAATTCTGGATACATTATTCACCATGAATAATTCCCATCACCACTCTTCTGTTGCAGCAGTCATCTAAACTTAATAGATTTTTTTCTTCTAATTAAGCTTTTGTTTATTGTCCTCATTTAGGCAGCAGTGAACTTGTGTTTCCATCGCCTGAGAAATATTTTTCATTCTGAAATTCAGGTGTTCTATCTTTTCTTCTCTGTTCCCGCTCCCCATTTCTGATCAATAACCTCTGTTTCTTCCTGAACTCATTATTTTAATGCTTTACTAATTGTCAGTCCAGATCATTTGATAAGTAGGCTTAAAATTGTTCCAAATCGATCAATGCTATAGCTCTGATTAGCACTTGAAAGTTCAATCATTGATTCTAACCTAAGTCTCTTCAATTACAGTGCCTGTCACTTCAGGTTGTCAGTTAAGTTTGTATCTATCATAAAGAAGTTATGTTAACTTTTGAAAGTCCTTTACATAGGCAATTTTTCTGTCCAGTCTAATTTTTTTTCTCTGTTTGTCATGAAGTTGAATTATTATGGAAGTCCTCCCTATATGTTCACAAGTGAAATATGAAACCTATCTTCTCAGTAAACACGGAAGTCTTAGACCTAGCACATGTGGGGACAAGAAAGTCTGCTTCTTATTAAATAATATTAATTATCAGAGCCTTTGAAAGCTTCTTGAGACCCTGCTTGTTCATTTCTTCTCACTGCAAACTTTCTCTATTTGTCACAAGTCAATTCTGTGTTTTCTACAAAGGATTTTTCTTGAATGTCCAGTGAAGAACAGCACGCTTTTTGACTGTTATGAACATTGTTTTTCAATGAATAGCAACAGTTGCTGAGAGAATTTGCCTGCTTGAAGTTAAGCTTGAAAACAGTCTTTAAAGTCTTTTCTTCCCTTTCTGTCTTCCATTTAGTAATAGTGCTTACAGGGAATGTATGTGTGTATGCTTGTGTACGTAAATTAAAAGCATTCATATATTGCTAGGCAGAACAGACAGCTCTTATGTTTTGACTCGGTATGACAACATTGAAATGTAAGCTACAGTTGATAATCAGACTTATTTTTAGGAGCTAGAAATGGGATTGTTCATCTCTGACCAATTCACATATTTCCATTTTAAGCAGTAACATGGAAGGTAGAGAATATTCACTGGCTTTTTCTTGTCATCATTCTTAAATTTTAAGTCCTGAAATTTGGATTTAGTATTCATAGGTCTCTGAGTTCAAATTGCAGTATAAGTAATTGCTGGAATACACTATAGAAAAAATTATAATCACCAACAAAAGCAATTAATTGATTGATTACTTTTGTTTAAATTTATTTCTTAAGGCAAGGAAGTAGCACTGTTTTAATCTAGTCCTGACTACATGTAAGGCAAAACTATGTGTGAAACTCAATTGCATAAAAAAGACAAACAATGAAGCACTGGTAAAAATAAGTAAGAAAAGGGAAAGATCATTTGTGTGGTTTTCAAATTGTTGATGTACAGGATATGAAAAATAGCTAGACCTAACTTCTCATTAGTGTTTTTTTCTGTAACTAATGGAGCTCCTGTGAAAATTATTGCCGCGAGATTGTTCTGAGAATAGTAAACCTGAAGGTTTCTCATTCTCTCCCATAACATTTGAATTTGGAGTTCTAAAGAATTACTTTACAAAAAAATTACTGTTATATGGTGCAAAGATGACCTGCTCCTCATTTCTTCCCCTGCCCTTCACACCAATTTTGAGAGAAGAAACATTGCATTTCCCTGAAAAACACAAATGGGAGGAGAAAGGTGTCATGGAGGCAATGAAGATATATTATTAAGAGAAAACTTATAAAAGTGAAAAGCTCCTAGACTTCTGGAGAAAGGTATAAATCTTATCCTTCTTTTACATCTCAGTCACCCCTTCCCAGCCTCATTACATTTTCCTTATATTCAAATGTAGGTAAGTAAAGGAAACTGACTTGCTTCATTCACACACTAGGTATTCCCCCCGTGGTGCTTCTGGTTGGAACAATATTAATAACAAAACAAAGAGAAATCGTAGCACAAAAGTGGAGATGGCGTTCCAACTGTTCTTTTTGCCTTTTCCATGTCTTGACACCCCCTGAGCTGCATCCTGCTCCCTGCGAGCTCACCTGGTCTCAAGGAAGGCACTTGGAGTCAAAGCAAAGGGCCTTGCTTTGCCTATGAGAGCAGAGACGTTTATCAACAGAGAGTGAAGCATAGTGCAAATTCTGAGCTTGAAACGGGGATCAAACAATCATGGTCTACACAGTCCGTTCAAATATTCTGCTGGTCTTGGTGCCTGAGGGCAGCTTGAAAATTAGATTTGCTGCCAATACAACTTCCTAGCCCCATCTCTTTGGTTTTAAAATTCAGTTTGTGCTCTGTTCAACACAAGATGAAGACAGCTTTTAAGCTTGAAGGCTTTGTTTATATTTGCATCATCAAGGCTGACTTCCTAAACCACCAGTTCAAAGCAATGCTATAAAAGAAGAATTTGGGTTTTTTTTTTTCATTTTTTAATAGAAATGGTGTCCCCATTGTGCATCATCTTGAAAATGAAAGCTTTTACTTTTTGAATACAAAAGGTACAAAATCAAAACAAAATCAAACATTTACAATCTCTCTCAAATGAACTCAAACCAAGCAAAAATGCACTATGTCAATCAGCATGTCATTACTGTTATACTTTGAAACACAAGGGAGACAACTGATGAAACAACAACATGAATGCTGGAGAGTTTCTTCTGAGTTTTTTGGGGGGGCAGATGGGAGGATGTTTGATTTTTTGGTTTTGGCAGATTTTGTATGTTTTTTAATTAAAGCTTT